>NC_064408.1:14632500-14852500 GCF_023375975.1 Astyanax mexicanus
TTTCTTGAAAAGAGCGAGGCAGTGTTTAGACCTGAGGATGATGATAGAGACATGAATCATTGGGTTTAGTTAAGATGATGAAAAAATTAAATGATGGCTGTAACTAGCCAGTGACTGAATATAATCTTAGCATAAAGAAGGTTAGGAGAAAAATCACTAGTATTCTGTATATCGTCGTTATCCAATAATAAACAAGTTTTGTCATGCCTGTCTCTCCTAGACTCAGCTACATTCAACGCTACCCAGAATGCACCATACACTGACATCCAGGGGTGTTGCCTGGCCTGGGCTTCCGGGGCTTTAGCCCCGAATAATTTTCCAGTAGCCCCGAATCATTTCGCTCAGCTCAGCTGTATAAATAATGAGGAGACATGTCACTGAGAGCTCTGAATGGAAAATCCCTTAACGCTAATCACGGAGCCGGTTCAAGGATAAGGTTACGCCTTTTAGGAGAAACAGCCAATCAGCTTGCTTGTTTTGCGGAGCACGGTGGGCAAGTAGGGAAAAATCTCCCCAAAAATCGTATGCTTTCCAATGGATTTCCAACTGATTAATGAACGTCGCCTCGCTTTGCCAAACATTCACACAAAGCAATCCAGACTGTTCTCATACAGAGTTCCCCAATGGTGGAACAAACTACCTTCCACTACCAGATCAGGAGAATCTCTCACTATCTTTAATAAACTCCTGAAGACAGAGCTCTTCAAAGAGCACTTACTCTCTTAACACCTCTAACACACTAACTACTTCTAACCTCATTTCCTTCTTCCCCTCCTTCACTCCTCTATCCCTTTATTTCCCTTTGACCTCCTTTAAGCCCTATCTAAAAAATGGTTTATCTTAACTTTGGACAAACGCATCTGCCAAATGTAATGTAATGTAATGCTAATAAACTACACATTATAGTGTTAAACATTACTGCACACGACACTACCTAAAAGGCAATCACCCAGTTATTGTCTACACCTGTCCCATACAGTATAAATACACCTCCAATCCACTCACTCCTCGCTGAGTATTGTTTGGCTGACCCAAACCCACAAGGCATTTTTATGTTTACTGGCATGTTTATTGTGTTTTGATCTCTCATGTACCGAACTTGTTTTGATTTTCTCGTTTAACCCTGATTAAACCGATTTAAACCTCTCCTGGACTGTCCTTCTACTATGGTTAACCCTTGCTGCTCCTCCCTGCCAATATTAACCCTGTCTGAATTCTGCTCAACTATGACAGAATACTCAGCCGCTAAACACATAGCTAAAACAGAAATCAGATTGCAGGTGGAGCCGAGTGTGGGAGAGATAGGTGCACTTTCAGGGCCAGGCATGACAAGTTTTATTTACTAAACCATTTTAACACACAAACTGTCCCTTACACTGTGTCAAAATTGCTTGATGATCCAGCGTGATAGGATGCAGCACCTGTGCAACAAGTCCAGTCGTGAAATTTCCTCACTACTAAATATTCCACAGCCAACTGTCAGTGATATTATAACACAGTGGAAGAGACTGGGAATGACAGTACAGACCTCCAAACGCCATGTAGCTTCAGATCAGCTCAAGAACAGTAGAGCGTTGAGAGACTCATGGAATGGAGAGTTTCCATGGCTGAGCAGCTCCATCCAAGCCTCACATCACCAAACACAATGTAGGCAAATGGATACTTTCGGCAATATAGTGTATATTGAATTAGATTTGTAGTTTTAGTGTAAAACTAAAGAAGCTAAATTAGCCTGAGGAAAAAATAAAGTTTAATTTGAATTCTATAGCATTACTGATTCAATTATACTGAAACAAGAGGGGGAGATGTCTCACAGTCAGACACAGCCGTCAATGATGTTACGAAATCTGGGTTGAAAGGTCAAACAGGTCCTGCTCTCATGGGTTATTTAAACGAGCCAATTATCAAGCAGGCCCCGTAGGAAACGACACCCAATGCCCTCGCTGTCTCGGGTGGGAGGTAGGAAGTAGGTCTCATTATGACGATGACAAGAACTGAATCCACTTCACATATAGAGTGCCACACTTCACACTTATGCCATATACACCCTATCAGCCATTACATTAAAACCACCACTGAGAGATCTGAGAAAGAAGATGGTGGCTGTGTCCCAATTGTGTATTAGTACCTTAATCTGCCATTTTCTAGGGTAATAGAGTACACTAAACTTTAAGGGCCCTATTTTAGTGACCCATAGGCAATCCATCATTGTGCAGCTTGATTTAGGACGTGTCAGTGTGTTTTTGCTTTTGTAAAAATGGGAAAGGTATGCATTGCATGACTCAAAACGTGCAAAAAGCATGTACTTATTCTTCTAATTAATCATGAGAGTGTTTTGAGTGTAGCGTAAAATAAACCAATCAGCGTGTCACTTGCCATTTAGGCCATATGTGAGCCATATGTGATTGCTATTTTAACAGTGCAGCACTTCTGCGCTTCTCTGCAAAGGAAACTGACCCGCGCGTTCACGCTGCGCAGATGTGCGAGCAGGTCATTTACAGGAACAGTAATGTTATATTATTCTGTATTATCTTTATTTTGATGTAAAAGTTAGGTTAGTGCACTGCTGCATGTCCTTGCGTGCTTTGCCAAGATAGCAATGTCTGACTGATGACGTCTGTCTAGATTGATTTTAGTCAGTAGTGCACCTGTGTTTTTTGTTGCCAAGATATGGGTTTATGTTTTAGTAAAATAAACATTGCTGTTTTATTGTAGAAACTACGGACAACATTTCTCCCAAATTCCAAATGAAAATATTGTCATTTAGAGCATTTATTTGCAGAAAATGAGAAAGAACTAAAATAACAAAAAAGATGCAGAGCTTTCAGACGTCAAGTACATATTCATAAAGTTTTAAGATTTCAGAAATCAATATTTGGTGGCATAACCCTGGTTTTAAATCATGCATCTTGGCATGTTCTCATCCACCAATCTTACACACTGCTTTTGGATAACTTTATTCCACTCCTGGTGCAAAGATTTGGTAAAATTAAAGGCACTCATCATTTTTAAGTGGTCTTTTGTTTTTTTTCCAGAGCTGTATATGCGTTATCTTTGTTGCTAGTTAAATGGCACAGATGCAAGCCATAAAAATAGACTTTGCGTAGGGTGTAGGATAGAGTCTTAAGACTTTTATCTATACTACATAACTACATAGACAGTTTGCATTCGTAATTATTATACAGTTGGGACGTGCCCAATGTGTTGGAGGTCAAATAATCTTAGGGTGCTTTCATACCTTGCTTTTTTGGTTCAATCCATTTGGCAAAATTGCTATGAATCAATCAAAAGGACCAAAATTAGTTCCAACCAAAGGAGGAGATGTCAGTCCAAATCAACTGAACCATTGTCCGGTTTGTCTGCAGTGAGAAAACTCCTAAAAATAAAGCTTGTAAGGTAAATATGTACTTGTTGTACAGGGAAGGTAACATCAGGTTTCTGAGCTCCTGTGTTAGTTTAGGTTAGAAATATCTCAGACTAAATTCTGCCTTGTGCTCTGTGAGGAATTAGTGCAGGTAGGTAGCGTGGTGAAACTGACCCTGATGAGGAGAGATGTTCCAATAACCTCTTTGCAGCTCTCCGGTGAAGGACAAATGATCTAACCACGGTTTCATTTTCTACACACTTGAGGGAATGACTGTAGCATAGCAATCAAGACCTCCGCTCTGCTCACGAGGCACAGAGAGAGAAAGAAGATACAATAGTATTAAAATATGGAGAAATAAATCTAATCTGCTAGTCCTGTGTGCCTCATAGATTTCAGATAAAGTACTGAAAACTTTGCAGAAATGAATTTCTCAAATAAATGTGGAGAAAAGATGGAAAATACTAAGGGTATTTAAACGTGTGCAGAACGAAGACGACAGCAGTGGATTTACTGTATAGAGGTAATGAAATTAAAATCCTGAAGGCCTTATATTTCAAAATAATGACCTACTCAAACAGGGATATGATTTTAAAGGGTTTCAATGAATACCTGTCTACAGTATTGTCAGGTGGGGGTGCAGGGAGGACGCGGAGGCGAACGCAAATGCAAACAAAATGGGATTTATTAACGAAAACAAATACAAAATACACAGGGATTTACCAAAAACAGGACTGAGAAAACTGGGGAAAACATGGAGCACTGACAGACGAAAAACGTACAAGGATCGACACCGGGGAAATGAAACACGGACCTTAAATAGAGGTGCACACACACAGGAAACAGGAAACACCTGGGACGAAGGGGCGGAGCTACAAATGAACACAGGTGAGTGGAAAAACACTGGGAATGAAACACAGACCTGAGAATAACACAGACATGAGAAGCAGACAGACAAAAGACCTGACAAGTATACAGTTCTGTGCAAAATAAGAGAGCACCATTCATGTAATATTCTGTAAAATTGGCCAATGAGGATTTTTTCAAGCTTAAAACACAATTTTCTGTTGGATTGAACAATAAATTACACAAAATCCTCTGAATTAAACATATCAAACAATTTATTTATTTATTTTGGTTATTGGCCAAGGAAGTTTAGTATACTGATTATTTTTTTTTAGTTTATACTCTAGTTAGCTATGCTTTGTGGTTCTTTTCTTTTTGTACTTTCAAATTTCATTTTCCCAGTGTGGTACTAGATCAAAGAGCACATTTTGTGGCTTTTTGTAAATAATGCTTTTCTAATTTTACTGGTTTAATTAAAATATGCCATAAGTATTGATACGACAATTACTCTTAACCTTTCTACTCTTTCTGCTCTTAAACTAGAAAAGGGTGCTCTAGTAAAGTACCTTCTATACCACCCCTACTAGACAGGGTTCCAATAGAAAATCTGGGTGGTCCAAAGGTCTAAATCGCTGCCACTATGATTGTGAGATTGCTGCATCGAATCCCAGTCATGCAGCTTGCCATCAGGTGCCAGAGCCCTGAGAGAGCACAACTGGCCTTGCTCTCTCTGGGTGGGTAGATGACGCTCTTTCCTCTCATCACTATAAAGGGTGATGTCGATCAGCACAAGGTATCTGTGAGCTGATGTATCAGAACTGAGTCGCTGCATTTTCCTCCGAGCGCACTGTGATGCTACTCAGCAATGCTGCATCAGCAGCAGTTTGAAAAAAGATGGTGGCTGACTTCACATGCTAGTCTTCACCCACCTGGTGTTGGGGTATCACTAGTGATAGGGTGATATACAGCCGAGTAGCAGCTGAGGCAAAGTAGGGTTCTCTTACAGGTGAGAAAACATGAACAAGTCCTTTGTTTGGAATTCCTCTAAAGAAGAAATGTACAACCGTAGATTGGGTTGTGTGATGTGCCTTATAGGTGCCAATCACAATAGGATAAACTCTATTTGATGGTACAAGACAAGCTGTGATTCGTTTTTAATTTGTGAAATTAAGCAATTATACATTAAATTTACTTTCTGTATGCTGCAATGTAATGTAATGTAATTTGACTGACAACCCAGATAGATACTCACAAGATCTTCAATTTCGTTGACTGCAGTTCTTGTTTGTAAGCTAAAAACAAAGGCTCTGAAAAAAATAAAACACAGTGTTCCTTTCTTAAGTGAATGTAGTTCAGTAAAGCAAAGTAAACCTCTCTGACTGAATTCCCCACCATTCACTGAGATGTTTGATGTGTTACCGGTTGTGATTCAGGAGACTAAAGCTCAGAAGAAGGAGGTAGACCTCACTTCAAACAGCTGCAGATTTCCTCAGATCCTCTAGAGCTGTGCTGGAGCTCTGATGGAGTCAGACATAAGACTAGAGAGACACTTGCGTGGCCTTCTAAAACACACACCAGCTTCTGAGAGAAACTGTGATTACGATTACACTGGGTATAAAGCCCTCCAGCACTGTTCTGTGGAGATGTGGGACTGTGGACTCTGTAATGATGGTTCTCCAGTCAATACTTTTTGGATGGGATGAAAGCAATCAAATTACAATAATGGATGGAATTCTTTTGGCAGTGTGCCAAGTTCTGCTGGAAAATGAAATCTTAATCTCCATAAAAGTTGTCAGCAGAGGGAAGCATGAAGTGCTGTAAGATTTTGTGGGAAAACAAAACTGCACTGACTTTAGACTTAATAATAATAAAACACAGTGGATCAACACCAGCAGATGACATGTCTCTCCAAACCATCACTGATCATCAGTACATTTTACATTTCATTTGTAAATCAAGGGAGCAGATTCTGGAGAGGAACACAGTCCAGGCTGCTTGAGGTCTAGTGTGAATTTCCAGAAAATCTTACAGCACTTCATGCTTCCCTCTGCTGATAACTTTTATGGTGATATGGATTTCATTTTCCAGCAGGACTTGGCACACTGCCCACACTGCCGAAATCATAGATGCTACGACATGGCCAAACACACAGGACACCATCATCACTTCTACAAATCATTTGCCTTAGTTAATTTGACAATTAATGACATACTATTAAAAAAAAAATGGTGTCCCAAAAGTGACACAAGGGTCTTTAAACTAAAGTGAGCTGATTATGCAAGAAAGTTGTTGAAAAAATTAATAAATAGGACAGAATTAACTTTTCAGTACTTTTAAAGTACAATTGAAGGTGAATACTTTTTTACTTTTATTTCACGTGAAGGTCCAGGACTTCTGTTTTTTACTGAAGTACTATTTTACCTTAGATATCTCTGAATTAACTAAATAAACTACATGGTTTGTGTACTTCAACCACCACTGAGATTAACCATTTTCATCAATTATGTTGTTTCAGAATGGAATCACTCTTAACTCTGACCAAACTCACTAAAATGCATCAGTCATACTAATGATTCCCATTGCAATTCTTGAGTCAAAACATTAGAGTCTCTCTCTGAATTCCTCCTGAACAGAATGAAACATCAGTGCAATGCATCGTAACGTTTCAGGAGCTTCATGAAGGACTACACAAGACAGAATCCAGCGCAGGCCTTCCTCTCAGATTCCTCCGCTAATGCATCGGGTTGAATGGAGCTGCTCTGATTCAGTGCTGGGTCATTAAACAAAAGTAGAGCATCTGATGAAGAGCAGAAGGAGGCAGAGCACAGCATTGACCTGGTGGCACCCGGCCAGCGACGTCACTACATTGTGCTGCTGCAATCTCTCGCTGGAGCAGAGACATCCAAGAACTAGAACTGTTAGAGTGGAGCTTTCTAGTGCTGGAGTTTCAGTCTTATACTGCAGGAAAATCAATAGACACTGTACATCAACTAATTTCAGCTCTTAGAAGTAAGATTTGGGGTGAAAATGAAACCTGAAGGAAGGAAGTTCCCTAGGAGCTTAACTTGGATAGCTATATTTTGGCATACACTATTTTAATGAATGCATTCATCTACTTTAAGTCGCACCAATTACTGACAAATGTTAAAATGCACATACACGTTTTTGTCTAGACCCTCTAGAGAAGTTTTGCCAATAGAATAGAATTCTCTGGAGCGAATAAACATGAATCTATTGGTATGATGCCTATATGGATAATGCCAGGCATGGGTTGAGAAGAGTAAACTATTTTAAGTGTTTATTTGTTTTATTGTGGATGATTATGGCTTACAGACAATGAAAATCCAAAAGCCAGAAAATCTTAGAAAATTATATAAGACCAATTGGCACTTTTGGCAGTGTGAGCAGTGTGCCAAATCCTGCTGGAAAATGAAATCCTGAAAAAACGTCAAAACACTGCACTGACAACACCAGCAGTGGATCAACACCAGCAGATGACATGTCTCTCCAAACCATCACTGATCATCAGTAAATTTTACATTTCGTTTGTAAATTAAGGGAGCAGAGTCTGGAGGAAGAGTGGAGAGACACACAGTCCAAACTGCTTGAGGTCTAGTGTGAAGTTTCCACCAATCAGTGATGGTTTGGAGAGACATGTCATCTGCTGGTGTTGATCCACTGTGTTTTATTATCAAGTTCAAAGTCAGTGCAGTTTTGTTTTCCTGGAAAATCTTACAGCACTTCATGCTTCCCTCTGCTGTCAGCTTTTATGGAGATGCAGATTTCATTTTCCAGCAGGACTTGGCACACTGGCCACACTGCCAAAAGTACCAATTGGTCTTATCTTAATATTAAAATTTTCTAAAACACTGATTTTTGGGTTTTTGTTGGCTGTAAGCCATAATCAAACATCAACAATAAAATAAATAAACGCTTAAAATAGATCACTCTGTGTTAATGACTTTTTAACAGAGAGCTGATCAGAGTCTTCATGTTACTGATATTTAAGCAAACGTGTGGTCTAATTGTATCTGAAAGCTGTAAATGTTGTTTGGAGATGGTCTGCCAGGCCTTTCACGGTTGATAGACGTCTAATTTTCTCAATATAATCAAATCATATCTTTGAATCCAATCCTGGAACGTCTTCCAACCCATTTCCTTTGACTATTCTCAATGTGAAGTTCTTGAACTTATACTTAAAGACGGTTTTGTCTGAGAAATTACTCAGACTTTTGCACAGTGCTGTTTTTTCTTTTTTAAAAGAAGGGAAGGTATAGTAAGCATTTGACGGGCAGTTCATAAGGGACATTTCCACCTCAGCAATATTATATGGACCAAATCTGCTGATTCAAATTCCAACAAATCAACTGGACAGTACTGCTTAGTCCACTGAACAGTTATCAAGGACAACACAGGAAGGCCAAATCACTCAGAACAACTCTCTGAAGTCCCAGTGTTAGCACTCTTCCTCCTCCTCCTCGCCTCTCCCTGGGTGATATCTGAGACGTGTGGGTGCCGTGAGCAAGCTTCTCACAGTCACCATGTCACATGTTATTTATAATTCACTTAACCCACCAACATACGTCCCCTACTGATGACATCTTCACCACCACCACCATCATCATCTGCAGCAGCAGCATCCCACTCTGTACACTCAGCTGTGGATTCCTTCTCAAATACAGAGAGAGAGATGATCAGAGTGATTGAGGACAACAAGAGAGAAAGCGAGAGAGAGAAGCAGAGTCTGAGAGAATGGTGAGAGAAAGAGATAGTCAGAATGAGAGAGGAGGACAGAGAAATAGAAAGAGTGTGTGAGAGAGAAAGCAAGAGATGTTCAGAACGAGCAAGGAGGACAAGTGTGTTTGTGTGAGAGAGAGAGAGAGAGAGAGAGAGAGAGAGAGTGGTGGTGAAAATTAGCAAAGAAAAAGAAAGGGAAAAAGGGAGAGTCGATGGATCAGTGGATCTGGAGGAAAAGAGAGATGGTCAGAATGGTTGAAGAAGGTGAAGAGACGGAAAAAGGAGAGAGAGAGCTAGTCAGAGATAGTGAGGAGGATGGAGAGAGAGGGAGGAGGATGGAGAGAGAGAAAACTGATCAGAGGGAGGGAGGAGGATGGAGAAAGAGGGAGCAGGATGGAGAGAGAGCGAGAAGGATGGAGAGAGAGGGAGGATAATGGAGAGAGAGAAAGCTGATCAGAGAGAGAGGGGGAAGGATGGAGAGAGAGGGAGAAGAATGGAGAGAGAGAGGGAGGATGGAGAGAGAGAGAAGGATGGAGAGAAAGAAAGCTGATTTGAGAGAGAGGGGAAAGAATGGAGAAAGAGAGAGGAGGATGGAGAGCAAGAAAGCTGATCTGAGAGAGAGGGGAAAGAATGGAGAAAGAGAGAGGATGAGGGAGAGCAAGAAGGATGGAGAGAGAGGGAGAGAGATATGGTCATAAAAGTTGACAAGGATGGTGAGAGAGAGACAGTCAGAATGGTTGAGAATAGAAAAAGAGAGAGATGGTCAGAATGAGTGAGAAGGATGGACAGAGGAGGAAGAGGATGAAGAGATAGATTGGTCAGAATGTTTGAGAAAGATGAGAGAGACAGATGGTCAGAGAGGCTGAGAATAGATAGAGAGAGAGAGAGAAGAGAGAGAGAGATGGTCTGAGTGAGAAGGATGGACAGAGATTGAGAGAGATGGTCAAAACAGTTACGGAGTACAGAGAAAGTGAGAAAGAGATGATCAGAATGCTTGAGGAGGATGGAGAGAGAGAGAAAGAGAGAGAGAGAAATGGAGAGAGAGATTGAGGGGGAGGATGAGGAGGCTGAGTCAGAAACGTGGGAGCTGCTTGACTGTAGGAACTGCACTGAATCATCAGCATGTTTATCCAATATTTCTCACTCTGGTTTTATTATCACTCCAAATACCATCTTCATCATCATCATCATCATCATCTTCATCATCATCAGCAGTGGTGAGCTGGACCATAACACCACCACCATTCACCTCTCTCTTTCCAGCAAGCACAAGAATATGACTAACTGAATGAATGAAAGGAGCTAGGATGGGAAACATGCCAAAAATATTATAGTATTGCAAACATGGACAAAATCCACTGGTACAGCCATTCATAAAAACACTGCAGCAGTGAGGAGCTGTTAGAATTAAATCAAAGTTTATATGAGTGAATGTAATGCAGATTTTCTTTTCCAGCAGGACAATGTCCACCCTGCCAAATGTACCAATTGGTCTTATATAATATTCAAATTTTCTGAGATACTGATTTTGGGGTTTCATTTTCTGTAAGCCATAATCATCACCAATAAAAGAAATGCTTAAAATAGATCTTTTTGAGATGCACTAGTCCTGGTTACCCCATAACTCTTATACATGTGTCCGCCTCTTCAATGTCTCTTGAGTTTTGATAACCCCACAGAACACCAGCCAGCGTGGAAAACATAATATTACTCCCCATTTCACCATCCCTACTTATCATTGTGTGAAAATACTCAGATACCCCAGAGACTGATGGTATGGAGGGAAAATGCACTGTGATTGCCAATGTACACTTGGGAACCACTGGGAAGTTTCCCAGACTAAGACCTATAGAGTTGTGTGTGCAATCTACTGTTCTTTAAACTGTATAGATAGAGCTCTACATCACCACAGAAATCAGCTTAATTAACAGACTAATCACAACTCTTCTTAAATAATTACAACATAGAACACTGTTATTAATATCTTATTCATTTATTCTTTTAATTATTTATTTATATTTACTTATATATGTAAGATATGGTAATATTATATATTTGTGTATGTATTGTTATGTATTTATTTGTTATTTTTTTACCTTTTGTATATTAACTTTTTATTTCATTGCTTTGGCAAAAGTTGTTCATTGCAATTCATGCCAATAAAGTTTTTTAAATTGAAAATTGAAATTCAGAGAGCAAGAGAGAGAGCAAGAGAGAGAGAGAGAGAGAGAGAGAGAGAGAGAGATGGTCAAAGTGAGTGAGAAAGATGGAGAGAGACAGATGGTCAGAATGGTTGAGGATGGAGTGAGTGAGGATGTAAAGAGAGAGAGAGATGGACAGGGAGAGTGAGGAGGATGGAGACAGAGGGAAGAGGATGAAAAGAGTGAGAAAAAGTGAGAGAGTGAGATGGTCAGAATTGTTGAGGGGAGGGAGGGAGAGAGGGAGAGAGAGAGAGAGGGAGAGAGAGAGAGAGAGAGAGAGAGAGAGCAGCGCTGTGGCATTAAAAAGTGTCCATTAAAAAGAATATATAAAACACATTTTACCCTAGACTACACTACAGTCTGTCCCTGGTGAATAGAAGTGATGAAATAATGACAGGGTTAAAGCACTTTTATGAACTAAAATTCCTAAATTTCCTTCGGGATAAATAAAGTATGTATCTATGTATCTATCTATCTATCTATCTATCTATCTATCTATGTATCTATGTATCTATCTATGTATCTATCTAAGTATCTATGTATCTATCTATCTATCTATCTATCTATAGAAGCGTGTCCCTCCAGAAACAGAGAAAACTCATAAAAAGGAAAAAGCTGAGGGCCTGAGGTTAGCATAGTAGTAACACGCAGCAGATGGTTTACCTTCTAGGAGGGCAGAAAACACTGACCCACTAAAGAGTTATTTGCATTGTGTTTGAGGTGTTGGTATAGAGGGTGGACTGGTGTTTGCCTAATGTAAACACAGATCTCAGACAGGGGGAGGAGAATCAGGGCTGGTAGAAGAAGCTGCTTGGTGTGAGAGATCTGAGAGATATTGAATGGTAAAAGGCAATTTGTTACAAATATACTGTAGTTAACGCAGCCATATAACATGCAATTCAGGTTTTGAATTCATTGCTCACAGTCACTGAGATTCAGAGGTGAATGGGTAAACAAGAAAATGGAGAAAAATATGATTTATAGTGTTTTTAAAGGGCTGGTTTCAATATTTCCAGACCTGCTCTAGAGGTTAAAAAAAAGAATAAAATAAAATGTAATAAAGTGTATCCATACCATTAAGAACTGAGGCTGAGTGAGCAAATGGAGTAGAGCTTAGATCGGGCTTAAAAACCCAAATCCAAACCCAAACCGGCCTGAGCCGCCCCGTCCCATAAACTGTCATTATGAGCCCAGACCTGATTTAAACCCAACTTTTAATTTTTTTAGTAAGTAGAGCGATAAAACTGAGCATTTTAAAACATTTCCGTGCTATTCGAATGAGCAGAACCTGGTCAGCATGATGCTAATTAACATTGCAGCACTGAAGAAGCATAGAACTAATATTTAAGATTTTTTTTTTTTTTTAAGAACAGCTACACACAGTGCTGCAGGTCAAGTGTTTAATGCCATATAAGTGAAGGAGCTCACGTTTGCACCTCAGAGATGCATGATAAATAACATTATAACTTGCACGACTTAAAAAAAAAAAGATTTGATTTGTTTGATACTTTGCTATATTGTGATTATCATATCATAGCTTTATAATATAAAATAAAAATAGCATTAAAAACAGACGCCTTCGTCACAGACTATTTTCTTAAGCCCGTCCCGACCTGGTCTGAGGAAAGTGGTGGAAAATCTTCGTTAAGTCTGTTTAATCAGCAGGCACTTACCTCCAGTCCTATGTGAGCTGCCTTCCATCTATATTAAAACGGGGAGACCGAAATACCTAAAATTGAGAGTCAAACTACTGAATTAATATCCATATTATTTATATTATCGGAAAAAATCTCATTAAAACCTCAAAGTTTTTAGTTTTTAGTGTTAAAAAGGGTAAAGGTAAAAAGGTACAATTCCCTTCCTGGTTACTGCGCTTGCGCAGATCTCCACATTGAAGGAAAGCTTCCCCACAAGCACACCAACCCTCCTGTGCTTACAGCAAAACCAACAAGCTCTGATTGGGTCTTTTTGTTAAAGGGTGGGGTTTTAGCCGTAAACAGACGCCATGACAAGCATTCCCATTCATATTTAAACCAATGACTGTGGAGGTGTCTTCATAAACTATGTCTCTGGCTCGACTCACTATTAGTAAAATGTGTATTTAGCAGTGGTGTACAGTGAGGCCCTTGTAACCCTTCAGAGAAGGGGGTCACAATAGGTGCATATAAATCATTACATAATATTTAATACAAAATATATATATATTATAGCTATTGTAAACTATAAGCATATATTTTATAAATTAACTAAAAAAAAAAAAAAACAGCAACTAATTCAAAGCATTAGTCTGTGTTTTTTAGTTGCTACAGGACTTATCTGACTGACAGCGGTTTTAACCAATTAATTCTTTTTAAAATGGCTTCTGCCCCGGTGTCAGCATGCCCCTTTTCCTGATTTTTTCAAGGGTGTAGTAATGAGTCTATTAGCAAAGTCATAGGACAATCTAACCAATCAGATTCATGATTTCCACTACGGGGCAGGGCCATGCCTGTCTAACTCCTTCTCAGCATTCTGAGAGTTGCTTAGTCGTAAAACAGCACACATGTGAGCTTAGTTCAATAGTTAGCTAACCTAATGGAATTGTGACTGCAAATAAGACAGATATCATATTAAATAGCCTTTTTAAAGGCTGTCCTTCAATGTGATTAGGAACATTTAGTTTATCCCTATGTATTCATGCTGAAGTGTTTGAGGAGTGTTGGAAAGCTGTTCTAGTAGAACTTCACATCAAGCAAGAGAAATGAAACACACTGTACATGTAGAATACAGATCTCTTTTCAGCTACTTCTGAATGGTGCCATATCCAAAAAAGTACAATATCAAAACTGTGAATTATCATTGCTACAATATGAAGAAACGGAGAAAAAAAAATATTAAAAGTGCAAACAAGCTGAATTTAATAAGCTCTGGTTGCTACTTCTTTGTTATGATTGAATAAATAGATAAATCCAAATAAACACAAATCTTTGATGCATAAAAACACAGAACTACTGTGGTTTTTAAATTTGGTTAATTAACAAAAAGATTCCAAACTGCTGCAAAATTTCCACTCTAGAATTCAGAAAAACATCATTCAATTTAAAAAAAATCAACACAGGAAAACATGTTAGAGCATCATAACAGCATTTTAATTAAAAACGAATTACAGATAAACTCATCTCTTTTTTTTATCAAGTGTCATGGCATACAAAATCAAGTGTCAACCAAGAACAATATATTAAATAATTTTGATATTTATTTAGGGGAGAGAGCTGATATGAAAGATTTTTTTTCCCTATATGTGCAATTATCATAATTATTATTCACAGCTATATACATTCAATCCATGTCAATTTCAAATGAAACTTCAACCAAAGTAATGGGAAACAAGGGGAAACCAGTGACATTCAAGAAAATAATAAAAAAAGAGATCAAATCAAAGCCATACAATTCTCTTTAAAAAATATAGAACTGCTGAGAAATTCTCTTGCAAGGATATAATGGTTAAATTAAGATTGCTTCATTTTGAACATAGGCACGTAACTTATTAATATCTGAGGCTTCGAGAGACAGGGATTCCACCTGGCAGCTGTCGTGAAACTGGAGTTTCAGGCACGGGAAGTGGCTAACGCTCCATGACTAGCATTTGTGTAAACAAAATCACTGAAGACTAAAGGGTCTGTGTCAAATCCTGACGCCCGTCACGTTCGTCACTTGTAGTCAGGCCGCAAAAAGTAAAAAAAACCAAAAAAAACAAAACCTTGCATCCTAAAAACTCTCTCCAATTGATTTGAAGTAGCTCAGCAGACTAAGGCTCTGATATATTGCACTATGGCGATATTTTATCGTATCGTTATACATTTCCTTATCGTATCGACAATATGCTTCTTTTTTAAGCATATCAGGGCTTAAATAATATCAGATCTGTTGCTGCATTTTGACTTTAAACATGTCTTTCCATAAGATGATACAATATATACAGCTCTGGAAAAAAAATTTACCACTTAAAAATGATGAGATTCTTTGATTTTACCTAATTGAAAACCTCTGGAATATAATCAAGAGGAAGATGGATGATCACAAACCATCAAATCAAGCTGAACTGCTTGAATTTTTGCACCAGGAGTGGCATAAAGTTATCCAAAAGCAGTGTGTAAGACTGGTGGCGAAAAACATGCCAAGATGCATAAAAACTGTGATTAATATCCAAAAACCAGTTTTTTTTTTGTTATTTCAGTCATTTCTCATTTTTTGCAAATAAATTCTCTAAATGACAATATTTTTATTTGGAATTTAGGAGAAATGTTGTCTGTAGATTATAGAATAAAACAACAATATTCATTTTACTCAAATATATACCTATAAATAGTGAAGTGGTCTCTTATTTTTTTTCAGAGCTGTATGTATATATATATCGCCTAGCACTACACTGACACTATGGCCCAAAGATCATGAGTTTGAATCCCAGGATCCCAGGTTCTGCTGATTCGGCATCAGCAGCCTGAGTCTGAGAGAGCACAATTGGCTGCCATGCTCTTTCTGGGTGCCCCACATCACTCCCACAGGTGCCTGCTAACTGATGGGTCGGAGATGGGGACCTGTATTTTACACAAAATTTAATATATGAAGATTTTGGGCATTTTTTGTTGGTCTGTTTATCATATTGAGTTTTCATATGTGAGGTGAAGCTGTCACTTTCTGTGGACATTATTGTCAATAAACAATGTTAAAAAATAGAGTTTTGCGAGAAGATGCAATGATTTGTTTGGACCGTGACGATATACGCTTTTCCTCATCAACCACTCACTCTCCTAAAGTAAGAGCAAGACTTCTCGCTCCAACAAGCTTCCAGAACAGGATAACGTTCAAACCAAGATAGATTGATAGTTGTAAATTGCAGTTTTCTTTTCAGGGAGAAGTTTCTTTGGCATTATATCTCCAGCCATCTTTATCTGCTAGTCTACACCCACTAAAATAAAATTAAAACAAACAAATCACACATGTAATGAAGATGTATTTAAGGTGCACTAAGAAAAGAAATCGATTGATTTCAGTGTGAAAGGAGAGGAAGGAGGAGTGGGGTACTATTAATAAACCTAATCCCACCACCAAGTCACTCCCTATACAGTTAAAAACCAGTTCTCTTAATAATTGGTTTCTCATCTCGTAACTCTTTGAATGTTTGAAAAGGAACATTTTACAGGAATTGCTTGACCAAAATGGTTTTAAAAGGGATGCACCAAATATTTGACAACAAAAATTAATAATGAATCATTTACAGCAATTAATGACTTTTTTATTTTATGTCACACTGTAGTGTTTCCACAAACATTAGGACTTTTTTAAGCAGCAGTAGAAGGCTCGCACTATCACTCACATACCAGTGGCGCAGTATGTCATGGCAGGGAGTGAGGGAGAGAGCCAGCATTAAGAGCCGAGAACAGGCAAGTTTAAGTTCATTTTTATATTTTACTTGCATAAATAAAATGCTTCATGCTTAGTATGATTTGATAACCTCTTTACAATTTGTTTAATATTCAGGCTTTGGCCAAATGTTTAATTTTGTCCAGTTTCAGCCAAAAAAAAGAATCTTTTCAGTCCACTGAAATAAAAAAGGGCAGCAACGTAAAAAAAAATAATAATAAAAAAAAAATAAACTAGTTTTTTGCCAAGGTTTTATTAATTGTAATTAACATTAATATATTTTTGCTTTTTAACCAAAATAAAACATTTTTTTAGTATAAATCATTCTGTCTATCTGCTTATTATACTGAATGCAAATAGTGCTTTAGTTGCCATTTTTGGCTAAATAAATTTCTGGTGCCAAATATTCTGTGCATCCCTATTTTAAAGCAGGGAAATGTCTTGACTATCAATTTGGGACAAAAGCAAAACCACTAAACCCTTCTGAGGAACGATCTCAGGTCAATAAATTTGATTGAAAACTATTATGTGTGCATTGAGAGCTCAAATATATTCTACTCAAATATAAACAGCTTCAGTGGTCATGGACACCATGCAGATGTATTTAACGTGTGCATAAATGTGCACGATGAACACATTACCACAAAGGTGATACACTAAGTGTGGAGGCAGAATAGTGTGTGTATGGTACAACTTTCACTGCTCCAAGAGCCTCTATAAAGTATTAGTAATGGTGAGCACACAGGACTTGTAATATTAGAATATTATAACCACTTCCTTGTTCGTTTTATTAGTTTTATTGAGCATATAGGAGCACTTTTTCTTCTTCCGTTTCTAAGTATACTGTATTATTCTTCTCCTTTCGCCCTGTTCTTTAATGATCAAGATCCCACAGAATAGACCAACACAGATTCACAGATTAGCACTGATTCACATGGTGGTAGTGTGTTATAGTGTGCAGTGCTGCTGGAGTTTTTAAACACTGTGTTTAATCTCTCACTGTCCTCCACTCTATTACTCTATTACACACTCCTACCTACAGTAGCTCTTCCACCTTGTAGATAAAGTAAAGTCCAGCAGAGACACTGAGGTGTTTAAAAACTCCAGCAGCACTGCTATGTCAATTTATCCTTCGGCATCGAACCTACGCTGTAGCCTACACAAATCCAGCGAGTGTGCGCTACGTTGCAGAACACGTTTATACTTCTGTGTGCGCATATCAGCAGCTCTGCGTCACTCTGCAGTTTAAACCGCGAATGTGTGGGTGGGAACATAAGGGCTGGTGGACCACCCAAACAGTGCCGTCTCTGTGATGGTCTATCCTGTGGGGTCTTGGCCATTGAAAAACAGGAGGATAATAATAATAAAGTATACAGAGAAACAGATACAGAACTACAGTCTGTAATTAAAGAACTTAAAAGTGTTCCAATATTGTCTGTGAACGCAACAGGTGTAAAAACAAGGCGGTAGTATATATAATATTCTAATATAACTGTTACACCCGGGACGACTTTAAGGCTGCAGGAAGCCTGGAGATGTTCGTATGGCACATCAAACCAGCCGTTCGGTTAAAGCATTGGCTGAAGCGAATAGAGAAGAACCAGATTTTTCAAGTTTAGCTACTGGATTACACTATACAGACGGAGTGAACATTCATAATCCTAATTTTAAATTTGTAAGAAAAATAATATGCTCCTTTACATTCGCTCCTCTACAGGTGTTGAAAGAACTCAAATATCCCTCAGTTCAATCGTTTCTCTGAGCGGAGAACTTTTGTCTACCCGCCGCTACCTTTCGGAATCTCATCCAAGCTGAAGTCTCGGGCCAGGCTGACGGATGAGACTGCACGGACCGCTCGTATTTTTAGGCGGCGTGTGTCCACAGAGAGACGCGTGAAAGGCTGTGTGAAGCGCGGGAAAGGTGACCTGCTTTCACTATGATCGATTGTCTCACCCAAGGTGCATTTCTCGCTCTCTTTTCCCTTCCGATGATGAAAAAGACGAGCATAAATAAACCAAAAAAAAAAAAAAGGAACAGTGGCGAATTTGGCACACCATGCTGACCTGTTTAAGCACTGGAGCTGCTTCAAGTAAAATAGATAAATTAAAGAGAGAGAGAGAGGGTGCACGAATAGATAAAGAGAAAAAAAAAGAAAGAAAAAAAGAAAAAAAGAGAAAAAAGCGCTGCCTGGCTTTCTTCCCTCCGGTCTTCAGAAGACTGCACAGACTCGGAAATCCTCGCTCTCATCTAAGGCAAAAAGTCACAGGTACGAGAGCCTTTCCAGAGAGGGGAGATGATTCCGGCGTAATCCCCTGAAATCACCAACCGTTAACGATAAAACATGACTGGGAGATAACTCTTCTCTCGGTTCCGGTTTAAAGCAGGGGAGTGGCTCCGGTTTATGGCGGATGGTTCTGGAAGACGTTCTGAGGGGCTCTCCCGGTGCGGCCATTACCTGCCCTCCTAATGCGGGCGCGAGAGGACACTGCGCTGGCAGCCCCGGCTCGTCCTCGCTCAGGGGGAAACGTTCAGCAGCGTGGTGGATTTATTTGGGTAATTGATGGCCAGACTGATTGCAGCGATGTTCTTCAGGGCCTGCACAATAAAACAGAGAGAGAAAGAGAGAGAGAGAGAGAGAGAGAGAGAGAGGGAGAGAGAGAGAGAGAGAGAGAGAGAGGGAGAGAGGGAGAGGGAGAGGGAGAGAGAGAGAGAGGGACAAAAAGGGCAAATAAAAAGAAAGTGCAACATTAAAAGGAGTTGCCAAAGGGAGAGAGGGACAAAAGAGAAAGAAAAGGAAAAGGGAGAAGAAAAGAAAGTAAGAATTATTAAATATATAAAAAGACAATGAAAAAGTGCAAAAGAGACAAAGTATAAGAGGACAGTAGACAAAGAAGGAGAGAGAGCAAAGTAGAGAGAGGGGACAGTGAGTTAAAACAAGAGCAAGAGAGACAGAGCAAAAGAGAAAGAGTGAGAAAGAGAGAAAAGGGAGAGAGAGAGAGAGAGATAATAAGCGAGGAAGAGAGAAAAAGGGAGAGAGAGAGAGAGAGAGAGTTATGCAAAGTATTGCAGGCAATTCATCAAACTTTTCCACACACCTGTGGTCCTTTTCCTCAACTCCCAGGAAAACACCCACACAGTAATCAATGAAACACACACACACACACACACACACACACTTTTGAATTATTGTTCTGTAGTAATATGCCCTTTTATGTTTTTCAGGGGAGAAATAAACAAACAGAAAACAACAACCCCCCCCCCCCCCCCCAACACATGACTCAAACAGCCCACGTCCAATCAGAGCTCCCCTCCCTCTGATTCAGCTCCACACTGATCTGACCCCTCCCTCATACTGACAGATACACCTCACTGCAGTTACTGCCATCCTACACACACACACACACACACACACACCTCCGCTCAACAGACAGACCACCAGGGCTAATAAGAGCTTATTACTTAATGCATTAGCATATAGTACAACACTGCCCCCTTCCCTCTTATTCAGCATTACATTCCTAAGTATTTTCTTACATTAGTTTGTGAGAAAAGTCCTAATAACAAGTCTCCATCAGAATCAGGAAGCGTTTATATCCTATAATAGTGGATCCCAGTGTTTTTACAAACTAAACAAATCCCAAATAAGAAAACAAACGGGTTTAACGACAAATATTTAATAGAGGGACTTGGATTTGGTAATGGAGTTGCCGTTTTTTCTTTCTATGAGTGATTTCTACATGTTAAATTTATTATTGAAGATACTAAAACTATACAAGAACACATATATTATGTTTTATAATTTAGATTCACACTCTTGGTATTTTAATCTCTTCATGTCTTCATGAGGGAGAATAAAGACACCTGGAATAGTTTTCTCAGCGTCTTGAAGGAAGGTGTTCCTGGAGGTACTGAACAATAGTTGCTGCTTTTCCTTCATGTTGTGAAGCTCCAGCTCATCTCAAATCACCTCAAATCACCTCATCTCAGTTCATCAGGTTTAGCTCAGGGGATTAATGTGGAGGACTTACACTCTATTTTACTGGTTACTACATACAGTGCGTCCATATGTGTCCCTTAATTGTTTTCATGTTTTTAATATTAATCACTAAGCCTGTGTTCTTCCCCAAATAGGATCCTTACTTTTGACCTGAAGCACAGATTTGAAAGGTTTTGGTAAATTTGGTCTCCTCCTTGTAATTCTCCTCAAATTCTAGATTTAAATCTCCTCTTCTGTTCTCAGTTTGTCTTTAATTTTATTTCCCTTTTTGGAAAAAAGAGAGCCCTAAAAAAATTTTGGATATATGTATTGTTGTAAAACATAGAACTGCTATACAAGTGCAACATATAAAACACTAATAAATAATAACACAAAAATATATGATATACTGGGGCCTTCTTGTGAACTTTAGTGTTTTTGATTTTTTGAAAGTTTTTTTTTCTGTCTCTGGTTCAGTTTACCAGGAACATCATTGCAAAAAAAAGGGGTGGGGGGGTGGAGTAGTAAAATGAGAGTTCAGTTCTAATTTAAACCTCTTTAAAAAAAAAGAAAAAAGAAAAAAAAAAGGATCATTATTAAAAGTGAACTGCTGCTCTGCACTGAATGAACACTGAATGAACACTGTTCAGCATGACGACACCGATGAGAAAACAATGTGTGTAATGAGGGCAAAACATGTCTGGCTGATGAAACCCAGTTTAATTAAGTTTATAGGGTTTGTTGATGTTTCAGAGCTGTTTAAATAAAAATTTCTCAACAAATTCTCAGCAGTGTTTGGTGTCTTAACCCTGCAATATTGTATAACACCATCAGAGGGAGTGGTGTGGAGGAATATTAGCAAAACAAGCATTCAAAACGTTCAATATTTGTTTAATGCTTTAATATGTCTATAATGTAGGTGAGTTTGGATTAGTCTACGACACGCTGTGCAAAACTTTTAATAATATTAACAGCACAAATTAACTTGGCATCTGACATTTACATATACTTACTGATGATGTATTTATGAGGACTGTCACGATAATATTGGATTTTTCGATTATTTCTTTGACCTGTTTATTTTTCTAGGCCAGAGTGAATGTACAAGATCAAATTGATTAAAAAGACAAATAATTCCAAACAACTGCTCATTTCAAGATCATCAATTCAAACAACATTTTAAGTACAAAGAAAATAATTTTTTGGAGGATAATTATATTGAGTTGTTCAGTCACCATTGACCAGACTGAACTAGAACAACACTGTACTAACTGACTGTTAAACATGGTGGTGGTACACACATGCTCTGGGGTTGTTTTGCTGCCAGGGGAACAAGTACATTGAACTGGATGTACTATAGATGGAACAAAGAAAAAGATAAAAACTAGAGGTGTGCCATATTGTATCGAACGCAATAATATCGCGAACATTTTTGAATATCGTGAACAATATTATGCCCTGAAATATTGTGCCATATCACCCACCCCTAATTATCACATCAGGGTACTACTTTTTTGCTGTTTTTAGCAAAATAAAAAAATTACACTGTTCTTATTAACCATTATATATCTATTAGATTATATATGTTCAGTACCATTTATTTTACTCTAATCCAGGAAATATTGCTTTATGCACTGATGATTTTTGAGAAAATGAAGGATTTTAAGTGTGTCTTACGGTAACACTGTCAAAAGTGAACAATTGTTTTTTTTCTAATAAAGAGCTTACTCTGTCACAGAAAACTGAACCATTCAAAGAAACCTCAGAAAGCCCAACATTGCTGTGCCATTCATGTCCATAATTTAGATAATGGATCTGTCTTAATTAAAATACTATTAACTGAGTAACAGAATTCATTGTTTAAATAACATTTCAAATAGAACATAAATAATATTCATTTTAACATCTCAACCCTGTAGAAAAATGAGTCCCACAAATCCTATATATCCACAAAGGGACTGTTCTTGATGCTGACCATTAATAATACACTAGAAATGAGGATGCAGGGTAGTCTTACCTGAGCTGTGCGCACAATCAGTTGCTCATTGGTGGTTAGAGCAAGCAGATACTCCTGAAGAATGCCCTGCTCCTGAGAAACAAACAAAACAACAGCAGCGTGAGAGCTGTGAATTTAAATAAAGCTTAAATTAATTTACAAACCTTGTAGATCCTTGCAGATTTTACACTAGAGCATCAGCATTTCATATCAAAACATATACTATATATTCAGTCAAGCTGCTCCAAACCGAAACCAGCTTTTAGCATCATGATTAACCTGCTCAAAATCCTACAAAACTGGCTACTGTGTCTGTTAGCATAGCGGCTCGGGACCCTGCCAAGAACCAGCTTTTAGCATCATGACTAACCTGCTCAAAATCCTACAAAACTGGCTGCTGTGTGTGTTAGCATAATAGCTCTAAACCTTCCAAAAACAGCATTTAGCACTAGAGGTGTGCCAAAAAATCGATTCACATAAGAATCTTGATTCTCATTTACTACGATTCAGAATCGATTTAAAATGTCCCAAAATCGATTCTGAGGGGCGGGTTTTGGACTGATTTTGGGCTGGGTATTTTTGTTGGACCTGGCAACCCGCTTGTCCCTTCAAACCGAGGTCTTCCAGACCCACACAGAGCGTAGTAGGTGTTTGAGAATCACCGGTAAGATGGCAGAACAAGCACTATATTACCTTAGATTAACGTGTAGTTTTAATGTTTTATGGCAGAATGCTTCATAACAAGCATAAAAAAGATCGCTAGTAGTTAGTTTCAGTAACTGTTAGCTAGCTAACAAGCTAACTTTCCAGTTCCACCTTAAATAACGCTACAGGTGGCAGCGGGCTGCAGCATTTAAGGCGGAACGGAAAAATAAAATAAGCTAATCAGAGCTAATTTCAGCTCCTCATCACAGAGGAATTAAGGAATGGACAATATGAATTAATTTCTCCACCTCCTGCCCCCTTTCTGAAGAAATACAACGACCTTAAATTAACTAGTTAATCAGCAGCTGCTCCTGAACTTTAGCGCTCCACTGCTATCATCACATCAGCCCAGCAGCGTCACCTACACACCACCGCTAGTAGCCTGGTAATAAAGCAGTGTTATTTATTATTTATTTATTGTTCATTAACGTCATTGTGATATCCCAGTGATTCCTCTGTCACTGAGGACCCACATTCCTGCACATTTTATTGTTTTTGTAACACATTACCTGCTTCAGGACCAGTGTATATTATGGAGGGTTTTTTTTCAATACGATTCATAAGCCAGAAGCAGAAATTTTTATAATTCAAATCGTTTTGAATCAAAAATCGATTTTGAATCGAATCGTGGCCCCCAAAATCGGAATCGAATCGAATCGTGAGATAGTAATCGATTCCCACCCCTATTTAGCACCATGACTAACCTGCACAAAATACTCAAAACCTGGCTGCTGTGTGTGTTAGCATAATAGCTCTAAACCTTCCAAAAACAGCTTTTAGCATCATGACTAACCTGCACAAAATACTCAAAACCTGGCTGCTGTGTTTGTTAGCATAGTGGCTATAATCCTGCCAAAGTCAGATGTTGGCATTGTGGCTTAAACCATCCCATCTTTGTCGAGCCCAGGCTGCTAGCAAACCAGCTCTATCCCTGCCAAGACCAGACGTGATCATAGCGGCTAACCCAACAAACAAAACCACAGTGTGAGAGCTGTAAATTTAAATAAAGCTATAATTTATTCACATACCTTGTAGATCCTTGCAGATTTTACACTAGAGCATCAGCATTTCATATCAAAACATATACTATATATTCAGCGAAGGTGCTCCAAACCGAAACCAGCTTTTAGCATCATGACTAACCTGCTCAAAATCCTACAAAACTGGCTGCTGTGTCTGTTAGCATAATAGCTCTAACCCTGCCAAAAACCAGCTTTTAGCATCATGACTAATCTGCTCAAAATACTCAAAACCTGGCTGCTGTGTTTGTTAGCATAGTGGCTATAATCCTGCCAAAGTCAGATGTTGGCATTGTGGCTTAAACCACCCCATCTTTGTCGAGCCCAGGCTGCTAGCAAACCAGCTCTATCCCTGCCAAGACCAGATGTGAGCATAGCGGCTAACCCAACCCAACTGTGCCAGGTCCAGCTGCTGTATCTATTAGTTTAGGTCAACCAACTGTTGAGCTCAGCTGTTGGCAAACCAGCTTCAACTCTACACTAACCACAGCTGCTAGCATTGGGACCAACCTATTGTTAGCTTTTAGAATTGCTGCTGTCCCTAGTAGCATTGTAGCTATGCTACTCAAACTTTCAAACTTTTGATTGGTGTATTGTTTCAACATAACAGTAGACGCCTTGATGCATAAAAGATTGGAGCTTTTTGGAGGAGGAATATTTGGGAGGTTGCTTTCATCTGAATGTTTCTCCATACGTTCTGCCGTCTTGCATTAGCAGTGCTACATTGCTAGCCACTGTCTTGTCTCTTGAGAAGGGCCCAAGTTTCCATGGGACCAACATACACTCCCTTTCTCTACCATCTCTACATGTTTAATTCGTGGATTTTGCACCTTTAACAAACTTGATTAAAAACCTATTTTCCTGGAAAATAACAAGCTTTTCCAATCAAGTACATATAAGAACCCTATTAAGCTGTTGTTTAACTTGTTGTTTAATAATTCCAACAGTAACACTTCATCAATCATCTGAGGCCACCAGAATTGCATATACTTAGTAATTTTAGTGGTTTAAGTCAATGACATCACAACAAGTGTATCCACCCTCTTTTGGCTCCTACAGCACCAGACTGCAGAGTAACAGAGTGATTTTCCAACGTGCTGAATATATTTAGCGAGATCCTAAATGGAAGATTAGCTCTGGGGAAGATAAGAGCTGCTGATGCTCGCGAGAGCACACCGTTTACACAGAGAGACTAAAAGAAGGAGCGGGACAGAAAAATGTCCTGCAGGAGACATCGTCCTGATTCAAGCCAGACTCCTCTCTTCATTTTTAGCACATTTTAGCAGAGCCTCACTGGCCCTAATGCCATCTAGGGATAAAAGCTTCAAAGTTAGCTGAATCCCTCTGATGAAGGGGAAAGTGTCCAGATGATTCACGCTGTGTTCTTTGTCAGCAGTTATACAGTTCAGGTCCTCATTACTGGTGCTTTAAAAAGGTCTCCTTCCTCTAAAATTCATTTTTCTTGTTCTTTGTGAAATACTATAGGTCTTTCTGAGTTGTACATACATTCTGCATATGAAACTGTTCTTCAGCCTCAATTGTCTGCAATAGCTAGTAAAAGAAAATCCTCAGAAATATAGGTTGAACTGAGATATGTTAGGTTGTCAACATCAACCGGTGACTTCATGGCCACGCCCACCTCGGCTCAGGACAGCCCACAGACAGAGCTGAACCCGGGCTTAAGCAAAACAGACACTGTCAGCTTACAGCTCTGTTTACAGAGGCTAGTTAACATAAGCTATCTTGTGCAAGTAACTGTAGGTTTAAATCGGATCTCCGGTTGATTTTGCGTTTTACTAAGCCCTTAAATATACACTAGGGAAGCACGGTTTGACAAGACAGCGAAACTCGACAGAACACCACTCAAAGCGGGTGCCGTTCGCATCGGATTTTATGATGTAGAGCAGACTCTGGGGCTTCGACATGGTGAAACTGCCCAAGCACCGAATCACCAAGTCTGAGGTAAGAGTTTAGTAGCCTGAGTTTAGCTGAAAGAGTCTCTGTTCGCATCGCGGCATTGACAACATTTCTTGGCCGCCGGGCCGCTCAAGTCTGATGTTGTTAAGTCAAGTTTAAGGGTTAACTTTAACTAGCACTCAGTGCTATATCTTTAGAACTAAGGCTGTATCTCTGAAAACATTTTGTCCTTTGAGTTTTAGAGCTGTAAAATTCACTGTGGGCTGAATGCAGGTAGGCAGGTTCTCTACTGCAGTGCTGTTAGCCAATCAGAGGTGATATGTTTGCATGTATGAACATTCATGAGCAAGAGCCGAAACCCTGTCTTTCTTCAGAGACTACTAATCAAGCGAACTAAAGCAGGGCTACATAGAAACACCAGAGCACTTTTTTCACAAAAAACGGCTCACATGGAATTTATTTATACTAGAGACCACAACTGTATTTTAAAACTATTGAAAGAATACATGGAATGAGACCTTTAAAGCTATTTGTTTGCCAAAATAAACTGTATATCAAGTTCTGGCTTCAGCATATTATTTTCACTCATAAAATTATAGTGGGTTGGTTGTGGCAGATGTGTCTTGAGTTTTGTGAGTGGACATGTGGAAACAAATAAAACACGCTAATGTTTAGCCTACAATAAACCTTCAGCTTAATTAGCATAATATAGACTCTACTGTATTCATACCAAACCATAAGGTCCAATCCATGGAGTGAATTTAAAGGTGTGAGGTTTTTAAAGATTAAATTGCTGTATAAATGTTTAATACAATGTTGTTTTAAGAAACTCTTTTCTCTCCACACTGGAACTGCAGGCTTGTGCAGCATTCCAGGTGTCAACACAAGTTTAGTTGCTAAAGCTGAACAAGAAATTCTGTTGATATTCATAAAATATTAACAAAAACCCACTGGATAAAAATCAGGATTATCTACGTGTGTCAGATTCTCCATTCAGACAAAAACACTAACCTGTCCATAGAAAACAAACCATGAGGCACAAGTCAAAAGAGGTATATATCGGCATATTGATTATATCTTTAGTGCTTAAAGAACACCGACCCAACTATACCTTTCATTACAGAGTGTAAAAAAAAACTCCTGTTTAATGGGATTTTGTGTAGCAAATATTAAATAACAATTGAATTCTTATTGAACGAGTATTTGAATGGCAAAATTAGGCATTTTGTCTGCGTGTCAAAATATAATAAGTACTGTGTTTTGTGAAAATGTCTATAAATGTTGTAATATAATAATTTTACAATATCACTTATTGCATTTTATATCACTGTTATATTGTATTTATTGCTTTCGTAACTGTATTGGATCAACTGCTGGAATAAATATATATTGTGATCTAAATTTTTGCCATATTGTCGTGCCCAAACTGTACGTACAGTAAATTCCTCATCTGAATTCTGGTTGTTACTCTTGATGGATCTTTATTTTTCTTCTCTCTATGTCTCTCTCCTATACGTATGTTATTGTGAAAATGTGTTTATGCAGTAAACGGCCACTGTAAACACTGTTAAAATGTGCTACTGCCCTCTGCTGGTAAACTGCTCTTTCTTTCTCATACACATTATACAGAGCGTGGGGATGATAAACACACCCTTAAAACAACCTTAAAACTCAATCATGAAAGAGTATATTCACAGTGGTGAACCCTTTAAAATGTTCTATACTGGATAATTTACCTCAAAAAAAAAAAAAAAAAAAAACGACAGTAAAAGTACAGTGGCTTGTAAAAGTATTCGTACTCTTGGTATTAGTATTAGAACTTTTTCACTTTTTTGTCAACTTACAACCACAAACTTAACTCTATTTTAAATGATAGACCAACAGGAAGTAGCACATTATTGTAAAGTTGAATTAGGTTTATAGGTTTGTAGTTGTAGTTTCATTTTGGTATGATGGATTGAACAGTACTCCTTGGGATGGTTAAAGCTTGGGATATGTTTTTATAACCTAACCCTGCTTAAAACTTCTTTTCTTGATCTTCATGATGCTGTTCTCTAACAAACCACTGAGGCCTTCACAGAACAGCTGTATTAGTACTGAGACTAAATTACACACAGTTGGACTCTATTAACTCCATTAAGTGATTTCTGAAGGCTATTGATTTTATTTAGGGGTTTCAGAGTATAGGGGGGTGAATAATTCTGCAAGTCACCCTTTTCAAAAAAATTCACAACTTTAAGTATTTTTATTTTTCTAAAACTTATACAGGCCTGGAAATTGCTATTTTTAAATTCCATTATTTTTTCCTCTTTTTTCATGACCGTACAAACCCTGGATCTACTGAACCTGATGTCATGTGACCAAGAAAGCCTAAAAAACTCACTGGTGCCCCTGTTTTTTTTTCAATTGCAGTCCGGATGTAAGAGTTTTATCACTAAATAGAAGTGTAAAATATTTATCACAGGCACCCCCCTGAGAAACTAATCCCGTCCGGATAGGGCTAAAATGTGAAAAAGTTCAAGGGGTATGAATACATTTGCAAGCCACTGTATATCATCGCTGTCCAATGGAAAAACACTAATGTCCATTTTTGTCGATTTTTTGTGTACTACATAATTTTAACAAACCAGCTGTCCCTTACACTGTGCCAAAATTTCTTGATGAACGGACCAATAGAACCTCAATAGAAAAATAAACTTTTTATATTGACTTCCATTGAACTATTGAGAAGTTTACAAGGTTTTTTCTCTCTCCTGTAAAGTTGCTGTTTTTCATTGGACAGTGACGATATACATAAAAATATATGGTCAAATCCTACAGTTCCCATACAGAAGTGGGACAGTGAAACTGAAACACCTGGTTTTAGACCACAATAATTTATTGTGGTGACGGACAGTTCTGGTGGAAACAGGAGAGTTGAGGTGCACATTGAATTCTGCCGTGATTTGAGCAGCCGCGGTTTTATGTTTTTGGATACAATCCCGGTTAGCACCCGAACATCCCTTTCAGACAGCTTCCTCGTACATCCACAGTTAATCCTGTTGGATGTGGTTGGTCCTTCTTGGTGGTATGCTGACATTACCCTGGATACCGTGGCTCTTGATGCATCACAAAGACTTGCTGTCTTGGTCACAGATGCGCCAGCAAGACGTGCATCAACAGTTTGTCCTCTTTTGAACTCTGGTACATCACCCATAATGTTGTGCGCATTGCAATATTTTGAGCAGAACTGTGCTCTTACCCTGCTAATTGAACCTTCACACTCTGCTCTTACTGGTGCAATCTGCAATTAATAAAGATTGGCCACCAGGCTGCTCCAATTTAGCTGTGAAACCTCCCACAGTAAAATGACAGGTGTTTCAGTTTCATTGGTTATGCTGCTGGTATCGTGTTAATCTGCGTGGAGGGTGGTCTCACCATGGCCTTGGCCTCAGCGATGAAGAAGAGCTCAGTGAGTGCGCGATGGAGGGGTAGAAGGACGTTGATGCTGGTGGGGTCCTGACTTACGCCGCTCTCCATAGTGGTGAAGAGTTGCCAGAGCGGCCTCAGCAGGGTCAAATCACAGCCCCTGGAACACAAACACACATACGGTTTATTGGTTTAACACAATGGTGTCGTTTCTGGCCAAATGTGCTTTTTATTTATGTATTTATGCTTTAAACAGGCGAGTTTTGCACCAAGTCTTCCTGTGGCATCATTTTCAGCCACAGGTGGACAGGGGACATCACATTTGCATGGCCTATTTGACACCACAGACCATAATTTCCTCATTTTAGATCACACCCACACATACACACACACTCTCACACACACAGCCTGTTGGGCTAATTGTGTTGTGGACTCCAGACACCACGGAAAACATGCAAATCGTCCCACTAGCATGTGACCTTGTTGCCAGGGCAACAATCAAGAGAGGAAGCATGAGGCCAGTGTTTTATGCAAAAGCTGTATAAATCTGAGGCACAGGACCCTAAAACACACACAGACACCACACACACTCAGTTAATAACCAGGTGAGCCACATATACAACTACATGTAAGGTGAAGAGTGTGACCACTGTATCTACCCTAGATACTGGTTTACCAAGTCAGAAACCACTACACACACTCTCCAACCACTGTTAAATAAACACACACACACACACACAATGCTACACAAAGACCTTAGAGAATAATTACAAACAAATAGGAAGGACAAAATATTCATATTGTGATATTTGTAAGATGGATCACAAGCCATTAAACCAAGCTCAACTGCTCTTGAATTTTTGCACCAGGAGTGGCATAAAGTTATCCAAAAGCAGTGTGTAAGACTGGTGGAGGAGAACATGCCAAGATGCACAAAACTCTGATTAAAAATCAGAGTTATTACACCAAATATTGATTTCTGAACTCTTAAAACTTTATGAATATGAACTTGCTTTCTTTGCATTATTTAAGGTCCAAAAGCGAGAAAGTTTTTAAGCTTTTTTGTTATTTCAGCCATTTCTCATTTTCTGCAAACAAATGATCTAAATGACATTATTTTAATTTGGAATTTGGGAGAAATGTTGTCTGTAGTTTATAGAATAAAACAAAAATGGTAATTTTACTCAAACATATACCTATAAATAGCAAAATCAGAGAAACTGATTAAGAAACTGAAGTAGTCTCTTGATTTTTACCAGAGCTGTATATGCGAAGACAATAATGTAATTATCGTGACTGGTCAAGTGGATGTTTGTTTGTTTTTTGTTTAATTAGACGGGATAAAATTAACATTCATAAAAAAAATATTATCATATACATCACTGTGTTCACTAAATCACTACATCATCTGCAAAGCTCTCCTCATGGGACTCCACTATAAGGTTTTATAGCTATCACTATGATTTGGTAAATTAGAGCTTAATAATTGTAATGATAGTAAATCAGGTGAGCGGCTAATGGATGCATCCAGGAGAAATCAGGGACTATGCTTTGTTCTTTAAATAAGATCTCAACTACTTATTTCAGAATGAGAAATTCTTGTTACTTTGTTTTCTCTGTATTCATGTTTATCCGACTCTGATCAAACATAATCTGGAGTTTCTATAAGCAAAACTCTCTTATTGCTGAGATAAACACTTTAAAGTTATATACCTAGGCGCCTAAAACTCTTACAGTGCTGCACTTTCATTACATGACACATTAAGCACAAAACTAGTGCAGATAAACAGCATTCGAGCTAAAACGATGATCTTAAAAATGCTGCCAAAGCTAACAGAGCACTGCATATTTACTTATGCTGCGATGCGAAGAACACCTGTCAGACTGTAATGCTGTGCGCTGTATTCCTAATCAACGTGTCTTAAGGTGCTCAGGTGTGTAGAGCTTAGTCAATTCCACCTTAATACACATTTATAACGCTTCGCTGGGTTAAGCAAATGGTTAAGGCAGACGTGCCTGCACAGCACAGCGGTTTTCACAGTGTTAATATGAGTTTTAAAACTTTACTGCTGAGCAGTGTTGATTTTGGAGTTAATTTTACACCCAGTGAGTAAATAACACTCAGAGCTCAGGGTTTTAGAGCTGTGTAAGCACTACACTCCTGCAAACTCTTGGCTAAACTTCTGTGGACGCTTGTACTTTATAAAATAGCTTAAGTGTTTATCTCAAATATAGCAATATTTATCACAACATTTGGATATGCAGATTCTAAAATATTGCTATTAAATCAATATTTATCACATTTTGACATGCAGATTCTTAAATATTGCAATTAAAGCAATATTTATCACATTTTGACATGCAGATTTTTAAATATTGCTATTAAAGTAATCTCTCATTTTTAGTAAAGTGATTCTCATTAAAATACACTATGCCATATGCAGGTAAACAGGATTCCTTGTAGTATTTGTTATATATGAACTGTAGGTTGTATATAAAAGTATTTTTAAAAGTATATTGTGTATCTCAACCAAAAAGTGCTAAATATGTAGGGCCTTTTTTTATACTTGTTCTAAATACAAAAATCACCTACCAGAACCAATACAAAACTTGCTTGTGGGAGGGGCTCACTGTTGCTGGTTTGCTTTCACACAAAAGAATTCCGTTCAAATTAAAGATCAATTTTAACATCACTTTTCTGCAAAAAAGCAAAGCTTAGCTTCAAGAGTCCACAATATTAGGAGGAACAGAAATTGGTTCTCTGAACCATACTTGGGCTCAAAACAGCTTTCACACTTAACAAAATGCATTAAAATCTCAAAGCATGCTGTCCCTGTACAGTAAAAACTTCTGCATCTACACTAAAAGTACAAAAGTACATTGGTCCTCCTATGGTATCACTTAAAGGACCTAGCTAACAAACACAACTAGGGCCACCGCATGCCGCTGTGCAAGCTGGGTTGCGTTGAGCGCAGCCCCTCTCCCCAGCAAAAAAAGTTCAGCAGAGCTCAACTTTATTTAAATGTATCCACCCGCCGCGCTGCATCCAGCCAATCAGGGAAGAGCAGGCGGCTATGTCACACACATACGAGCCTCACACACATACACACACACACAGAACAGGTGCCTTTCAACCACAGAAGAGAGGCTGAAAACGACAGAATATGGATTTATAGAACTACAGATTATAGTGAGGTTGATTAAAAAGTTAAAATGTTAAACCTATGCTGGATACGCATAGGTTATGGACTAGGTTCAACGAAAGTATAAATTGACCTTAACAGTGATTGGCTTCTAAAACACTGATCAGTCCATTTCTACTTATTATTAACACCAGTTTTATAGACTCGACAGCAGAAATATGTGGGACTCAATAATTCCCAGAAGTTTCCGCATTAGAATTAAAAGCTGAATAATTAACACAGGCTTCAAGGGGATGCCAAATAGACACTGTATTTTTCTACTTTTGCTCTCTTTTTTCATTCTGTTACCTCCCTTATTAGGCATAGTTTTAGTTAGATCATGGGTGGAATATAGTCCAAAAAACATCAAAGCAGAGAACTGATAACTGCAGCAGTGAGAATGATCTCCAATTAAGTGAAACAAGTACCTCCTCTGCAGCAAGAAATTAACACCAGTGCTGTGAAGAGTAGCAGCGTGTAATGTGAGGCACTTCAGCACTGGCAGTTTTACGTCTTTAACGCTAAAAGTAGTATAAAATTCAGACACTACACAATGTGTGAATTCCACTCGTTTATATAGACCTGAAATACACTGACACACACTGATACACTGACGAGTGCTAAAGTTAACACTCACATTGTTTATTTAGGATGTGTTCTGTGTAATCAAGTCATATACACTGGAACACGGTGTTTGTGTTTACTGCCTGAGATAAGCTTCAGTAGAACTGAGTTAATGTGAGTTAATGCTAAAGTTAAAGTTAATGAATGTCTGTATAAATATTGGATTGACTTTTATATCTCTGAATCTTTTGATGTTTTCTGTTTTGACATAAGGCCTTGTGAATTAGGCCTCTAAAACAGAAGTGAAGTATGACAGTTTGTGTGTGTGTGTGTGTGTGTGTGTGAGAGAGAGTGAGAGAGAGAGAGAGAGAGAGAGAGAGAGAGAGAGCGCTAATACCTACCATTGAGAAGGACACTGCAGTATCCGGAGCAGCAGGTGAATAGCCTTGAGTCGCTGGCTTCCCGTTTGACGACAGGCCACGCCCACCTGCCATTCCCAGATATCAGTTAAAGGGAGATGAGCAAGAGCCTGGTCATCAGCCAACATCTGCTTCAGGATCTCAAAACCTGGGGGAAGAAATTTGCAGTTGAAACCCACCATAACAATATTTTACATACAGATAATTATTGTCCTATATATTGAGGAAAGAACCCCAGATTCAGATTAAGGGTAAAATCAAAAACACTGAAGGCAACCCAAGAACGTCTGTTCAAGCCTGACTTTCATTATGGAGCTCAGAGGTTTAAATACACTAAAAATAGATAAGATAGTAATGGCTTTCATTGGTTTCTGGTAGTAAGGCTGGGTAACAACACTAATAGGACATATATACTATAATATATATACATATATACTATAATATACTATAATAGGTACATATACAGGTGCTGGTCAACGAATTAGAATAATTTGAAATAGTGCAATCATGAAATTCTTTGAATGCATTTTTTGTGCAGAAAGCAAATCAGGTGTTCACCGCACCTGTCCTACTCGTTAGACTAATCACAGAACTCGTTACCTGGACAAAAATTAGCTCAGCTGAGCTTTCCAAAAGGCCCATTTAGGCCATTTAACTGTGACACTGTTGTTTTATTGAATTAGAATAATGGAGAAACCGTTTCATTGAATTAGAATAATTTTTATTATAATTACAATCATCACTTTCTAAGTATTTTGTGGCTGCCCCCTTGGCTTGTATGACTGCCTGAAGTCTCCGCGGCATCGATTTGACCAGCTTGTCGCAAGTTTCCGCACTCACAGCTTCCCAGGCAGTGGCGATGTTCTGCTTCAGTTGGTCCAGCGTAGTAGGCTTTCTGTCGCGAATTTTCCGCTTGACGATGGCCCAAAGGTTTTCAATGACATTGAGGTCAGGCGAGTTGGCCGGCCATGCCAAAACTTCAAGCTGTTTTTTAGTGAACCAATCTTTGGTCGACTTTGCCGCATGAGCCGGTGCAAGATCCTGTTGAAATATGAAGTCTTCTTCGCCGAACTGTTCCTCAACAGTCGGAATCAGGAACGTTTCCAGAACATCTTGATATACGGCAGCATTGACAGTCTTCTTGAGGAAGCAGAGTTTCCCTACACCTCGAGCGGACATGCATCCCCAGACCATAACGCTCTGGGGAAACTTGACGGATCTTTTCACGCACTCGTGGTTGTAGGTTTCGCCACCACGACGCCAGACACGAGGACCTTGGTCACCGAAGGAGATGCAGAAGCGTGATTCGTCACTGAAGACCACTTTCTGCCAGTCTTCAGCAGTCCACTCGCCGTGTTCTTTGGCCCACTTCAGCCGTTTCTCCATTTGTTTCTTGTTCAGCATCGGTTTCACTGCTGGAACGCGAGATTTGAAGCCGAGTTCGCGCAGATGACGGTAAGTGGTTGATCTGGAGACGTCAGCGCCGGTCTGCTTGTTCCACAAGTCGGTGAGCTCGGAAGTGGACTTGAACCGGTTGCTGACTGCGATCTTTCTCAAGTTTTTCGGACGCCGGAACAGTTGGTGCGCTTGCTGCAGTTTTTCTTGAGAGCTTTGCAGACGGAAGACTGGCTGATGCCGAGCTGCTCAGCAATTTTAGTTTGGGTCAAGCCTTGTTGGCGAAGGGCTTGAATTTGAGCCACTATTCCGGTTGAGAGGTCGCGCTGCTTACCCATGATTGATTTTACAACTTAGAAATTCTACTCAACCCTGACTTTATACTGCACAGTGAACACTCTTCACAGAAAACAAAAATTCCAGCATTTATTCTAATTCAATGAAACGGTTTCTCCATTATTCTAATTCAATAAAACAACAGTGCCACAGTTAAATGGCCTAAATGGGCCTTTTGGAAAGCTCAGCTGAGCAAATTTTTTTCCAGGTAACGAGTTCTGTGATTAGTCTAACGAGTAGGACAGGTGCGGTGAACACCTGATTTGCTTTCTGCACAAAAAATGCATTCAAAGAATTTCATGATTGCACTATTTCAAATTATTCTAATTCGTTGACCAGCACCTGTACTATTATACAGCAGTTAGTTCCGACTTCACAATCTGATTGGTTGAGAAGTGTTCCAGCCGTGATATTTGTGATAACATCATTCCTTCTCACACTAAACCTGAATCACTCCGCCGACACATTGCCGAGTAACGGCGTATATACACAGGAGCGCTTAGAATCATCAACGGCATCAGCGGCAGCGTTAGCTTAGCACAGGCTAGCGCTCAACCACGGCACGCTGGCCCGCAGGGCTGACTCGTCTTTTGTGGAAAAAAGGGAAAGAAAAATCACTCGGCTAATGCCGTCTGACAGCCAGAACGCTAACAAGCCAGGCTAGGCTAAGTTAATGCTGAGCTAAAGCAAGCTACGCTAACCTAACCACAATCCAGCCGGCTAGCTAAAACCAACACCACCCAGCAAAACAGGCAGAAATGCTCAAAAATGCGCAGCGTTCACCTGAAGACGACTCCACAAAGCAGGAGAGGAGAGTTTTAGCGTTATTTTACGCTCCTAACGTTACCATCTTCGCTTATTCCCAATTTTGCTTTTAAGCTAACTTTCGTAGTGTTAGTCTGTATAAACCATACACCGTTTTGTAGTTAAGTTTCAGTTCTGTTACAGTTGATGTGGAACTACTTTTTGGCGGAAGGCACAGTCCATATTAAATTTAAATCTATATTAGATTTATTTTCTTTATTCATTTTGTCGAGGTCGTGTGTTATCACGAATAACATCACTGCTGTAATGATCTACGACCGAATCACAGCCGTGATGTTATTCGTGATAACACACTCCCTCTCGTGTTCTATTGCTTAAGTATATCACTAATCAAAACAGGACCGGTGGGTAGGGCTGGGCATTGTCTAGAAGTTTTAATATCAATTCGATACAGATACACAAACGATACTTCAATATCAATATCTTTTTTTGTAACCCAAAAATACAAAAAGCGATAAATATTCTCACACAATGTTTTTATTTAACAGCCAACATGAGTAATCTCATTTTCATGTCTCCAAGAGACACCATCTTTTTGGAACTTCTTAAAACAAACAAACAATGAGCTAGTGTGGCGCTGTATTAAGAACCAAATAATAAAAAAAATTAACTACAGATATTTTCCCTAAGCATGCTGTTGGATGCACTGCAGTATTTAAGAGTTCTTTTTAAGAAATATTAGCATTAGATTGATAAATAAATTAGATTTATATATATAAAAAATTATTATGATCATGATTCATTTTTTAAATTGCTGGTATTTCCCTGTATTTTTGAGAGGGGGACAGTAATAATAGTGTAGTGTGGTTTACATCTGACAGACAAGATCCTTTTAGAGTGCTCGAATGAGCAAGAAACAGTGTGAGTGAGTGAGCGAGAGAGAGCAAGAAACAGTACAAGTGAGCGAGCGAGAGAGAGAAACAGAGAGTGAGAGCAAGGAACAGCACAAGTGAGCGAAAAACAAGAGAAAAAGTGTAAGTGAGCGAGCGAAACAGAAACAGCGCGAGTGAGCAAGCAAAAGTGAGAAACAGTGAGAATGAGTGGGCAAGCAAGAGCGAGAAACAGGGTAAGTGAGCGGACAAGAGCTAGAAACAGCGCGAGAGAAAGAGAGAAACAGCACAAGTGAGCAAGCAAGCAAGAGCGAGAATCAGTGTAAGTGAGCAAGCAAGATCGAAAAACAGTGTAAGTGATAGAGCAAGAGCGAGAAACAGCGCAGGTAAGCGAGCAAAAGTGAGAAACAGAGTGAGTGAGTGCGAGGGAGCGAGCAAAAGCGAGAATCAGCATGAGTGAGCGTGCAAAAGCGAGAAACAGCACAAGTGAGCAAGCAAGAGCAAAAAATAGCATAGGTGAGTGAGAAAGTGTGAGAAACAGCGCGAGTGAGTGAGAAAGAGTGAGAAACAGCGCGAGTGAGCGAGCAACAGTGAGAAACAGCACAAGTAAACGAGCAAGAGCGAGAAACGGCAAAAGGGAGCGATAAAGAGCGAGAAACAGCACAAGGGAGCGAGCAATTGCGAGAAACAGCGCGAGTGAGCGAGCAAGAGCGAGAAACAGCACAAGTGAGCGAGCAAGAGCGAGAAACAGCACAAGGGAGCGAGAAAGAGCGAGAAACAGCGCGAGTGAGCGAGCAAGAGCGAGAAACAGCACAAGTGAGCGAGCAAGAGCGAGAAACAGCACAAGTGAGCGAGCAAGAGCGAGAAACAGCACAAGGGAGCGAGCAAGAGCGAGAAACAGTACAAGGGAGTGAGCAAGAGCGAGAATCAGCACGAGTGAGCGAGCAAAAGTGAGAAACAGCGCGAGTGAGCAAGCAAAAGTAAAAAACAGCGTGAGTAAGCGAGAAAAACAGAGAAACAGTGCAAGTGAGCAAGCAAGCAAGACCGAAACAGTGTACGTGAGCGAGCAAGAGCGAGAAAGAGTGTTAGTAAGTGAGCCAAAGTGAGAAACAGCACGAGTGAGCATGCAAGAGCCTGAAACAGTGTGAGCAAGCAAAAGCAAGAAACAATGTGAGTGAGCGAGCAAGAGTGAGAAACAGTGCGAGTGAGCGAGCAAGAGTGAGAAACAGCACAAGTGAGAGCTAGAAACAATGCGTGTGAATCAGAAACAGAATGAGTATGCGAACAAGAGTGAGAATCCGCATGAGTGAGCAAGAGTGAGAAACCGCGTGAGTGAGCAAGAGTGAGAAACTGCGTGAGTGAGCAAGAGTGAGAATCCGCATGAGTGAGTGAGCAAGAGTGAGAAACCGCGTGATTGAGCAAGAGTGAGAAACTGCGTGAGTGAGCAAGAGTGAGAAACTGCGTGAGTGAGCAAGAGTGAGAAACTGCGTGAGTGAGCAAGAGTGAGAAACAGCGTGAGTGAGCAAGAGTGAGAAACCGCGTTAGTGAGCGAGCGAGTTAGTGCCCGTGAAATGTCAATTCTATCAATACAATCAATAATGGTATTTCTTGAGGAGTATAAAAAAAAAAAACACATTCATTCAAGTACAGCAACTCTGCTCGCGTTGCTGATAACAATAGGTTAAAAAAGCAAATCTATACAAGAATTTAACACTCAAATCTAACAGAAACAGCATTACAGGACTCAAAGCCCTGGACTCTTCTATTTTTCTTGCCAGCTCATTTTCCACTGTTTACCTCACAGGTTACAGAAAGCCTGGGTTGCCAAGTTCACCTTAATTCCACTCCAGTTAAAGACAAATGACTTCACAGTTCTTTACACACAGAGCGATCACATCAAGGGTTGGAAAAGTTGCCTGATATTCCTAGAGAAAAGCACTCTTGCATCTACAGGGCAGAAAGGGGCCACGTACAATTAATTTGGTAATTAAGAGCGGCAGAGGCACCAGTGAGGAGTGCCCACCTGTTTCTGCCCTGGTACAGACTAGAGCAATCAATCACATATTCACTGGGCATGCGTCCCACTCACACACACACACACACACACACACACATCTGTGAGAGGAGCAGGGAGATGTGGAGCAGGTTGTAAATTTGGAGGTCAGGTTAGTCTAATATAAACAGACAGGAGCTGGAGAGAGAGCTTCTACAGAGAGACTGAATGTAAATCAGAGTGACTTTATACAAAGAAGCAACATTAAAACACTGAATTAGTGAAAGAATGAGCCACTAACCAGTCTGGAAACGTCCACGATGTCCTCCAGTCACAGTGAACTTATAGCCCCACTCTGTGTTACTCATGTCTGATATGAACCTGTAGTAAAGAGTGTCCCCTACAGGAGAAAGAGAGAACTGTTAAATGAGAAGCTACAGAAAAAAAACAACAACAGATGCCTTAGAAACATTATCCAGGAACCGTATATACAAATCTACTGCTTTATTCTCTATAAATAATAATGATTATTAATAATAGTTCTCATTAAATGTTAAAAAAAGTTTTTTCCTTCTCCTGTTAAGTTCTAACTCCAGTGACAACATACTCTCTATAACTTGCAAAAGAAAATAACAAGAAAATATATATGCATACCACCTAGTGTTGGGCGGTATGACCAAAAATGTATCTTACAGTATTTTTTAAGATTCTGACATTGTCAGGGTATATTATGTTTTTTTTTTTTATTTATTTCTCATGACTTGGCTTTAATATAGGTTTGTTAGTTACTGTACTATTTGGAGTACAAAACACTAAGGCCTTAAATTAATGCACTGATTACTATTGGATTTACCTTGTTACCACAAAATTACACAATATACGAAGAAAACATTCATTATTATCAGAAAAAATATATACAAAAAACCTCAAAAAGAAATACGCCAACAACTTTAACATTGCTTCCTTTAAACTACATATTTTAAATAGTTCCATAAAGACTATAAATGTAAATTTCTCAAAAGCAATATTGCAAAAATAAGACACAAGTTTAATATCAATTTACAATATGTAATTCTTGAAGCCATTAGAGGCGTTACAGAATTAAACTCTTTTCTCTCCATTTAACAAATAAATTAATTTCAACTCATAATTGCTGTTTGCTGTTGTTTTTCTATTTTACTCTGATAAAAACACTAATTCAGTAAGGAACAGCAGCAGGAGCTCCTCAGATAAAGTGCAGTTCTCATTTTTCTCCAGGCTGGATGGAGGGTTTGACAGAGCTAATTGGCTAGCATTAGCTAGTGAGCTGCATCTGCTTTTTTGGTGGTGCTGTTCTACACAGCACTCTGCAGCACCTCTAGCTGTTTGGATCAACCGGTATACCACTCAACACTAATACCACCCTTACTACCTTGTACTGCACTATACACAGTGATGAGCCAAAATATTATGACCACTCAGACTGAGGGAATTGACATTGAGTCAAACCTGGGCTCAAAATCCCTTGCGAGGCACTTAACCCCTATTGTTATGCTAACTATCCAATTGTTGTAATGTGTTAAGAATACTGTCCAGCCATGACTGTAAAGCTACTGTATTTATCGCACTATGAGGTGCACCGGATTATAAGGTGCACTACCAAAAAAAGTCTATTTTCTGGTCTATTTTCATTTATTTGGGTGAGTAAAGGTCTTCCAATTATTTACAGTAAGATTAGATTTCCAGATTTCCACTAAGGCTGGGTGCAGCAGCATTAGCATTAGCGGCTTACCGTTAGCACTAGCCACGGTTAGTGCTAGTAAATGCTGCCTGACAGCGCTAAACTGAGAAACCCTGAGTGTTCCGGTAGGCCAGGGCGATATCAGCTAGCAGTTCATCCCACATAGCTTGTTTTAACGTGGTAAACATGCAGACTACAGTCTGATATACTCACTTCTGAATGGTGAAAGAGCTAGCATCTAGTATGGTTAGCGGCTAATGCTAATGCTGCTCCAGCAGTGCTTGCCGGGGTTAGCAGAAGTCTACAGTTCAATATACTTTCTTCTTAATAGTGAAAGAGCTAGTACCTAGCACGGTTAGCAGCTAATGCTAATACTGCTCCAGTCTCGAGTCTCAGTGCTGAAGAACTAAACTGAAACTCCTGTACTTCAGCGAAGTGGCTTTACTTCATACATAAGATGCACTGACGATTTTTTTTTTTAAATTAAAAAGATTTTAAGTACACTTATAGTGCAAGCAATAAAATAACTGGGTGGTGGGGGGGAAAGGGGTGCTGGCCTCTCTCTCTTTAATGCATTTAAATAACAAAAGCTAACTGATAGCCCTCTGATGGTTGGCAAAAGGGAGGGGTGATGTCCTCAGGATTCTGAAATTTCTGTTATCCTAGTGACAGGCAGGTGATCATAATGTTTTAATGTGTTATACTCATGCTATAACAGCACACAAGCCCCTGCAGCTGCTTACCTGGAATCTCCACATCAGCCCACTTCTGGAAGGAGCCGCTGAAGGTGTGCAGGTCCTGCTGGAAGTCGGCGCTGCTGGCCAGCTGAAGCTCGTCACAGCCCTCTTCAGTGTGGCAGCGTGAATCGAACTTCACGGACAGATAAAAGGCCCCGGGGATGTGCACCTTGTCCTGAAACAGCAGAGGTAAAAGAGGAGCTCTCCTGTTAGGATGCAGTGCTGCAGTGCAGGGGGAGAGAATTTACTGCTGACAGAGGAAAGGTTGAACACAGCCTGCAGTTCAGCGCAGTTTAATGCTAATTTGGCTTGAGGGGAGAGTGGGAAAAGGATTGATTGTGCAATAGGCAGGGCTCCAGGCTAACTTTTTTCACAACCCATTTGTCCATCCCAATTTATCTTTACATTACATACAGTTATACTTTGTTTTTAACTCTTAAATGTATGTTCACCCAGAAAAGATACAGAACAAAAAAGTAAAGAAATTAAACCCAATATAGGTAATAACATATTCTGTAAACTTATTAAACAATTCTGCAGTAAAATAACTGTTTGTGTTTAGCATGGGCATGATGTGACACGCTCATCTGAACTTTTTGCCTGATTTTATTAAATAGCCTTTTTTGCACATATACAAAAATAGTTACTCCTCTCTTCTGGATTAAATGTGCTATTGTGAGTTAACATATGCTCACACTCACTAACAGCTGCTCTACAGTGAGACAAAAAGAGAGTAAAGTAACATTTCCTAATCCTAAGACAATTAATTTCAAACATACTTATAAAATATATATTTTTTTAAGTGTCTCATCGAGTTGTGCAGTTTCCCAGATTACCGTTGCCACTTTTGAAGCTCCCCAGTTGACTGTGATGGCGAAACACAATACACGATTATCTCCTTTAGAGCCTTTTTTTCTGCTAATGCTAAGTTGACCCTCCTCCCTTTGCGGCATTACCAGCATGCAGATTGGCTCTATGTTGAAAGGCAGGACTTTACCCCTAAACAGAGAGTGTGCTAAATCTGAGAGTGCTCGGAAAGAGCTTTAATTCCATCATGTGTACTATTTTTATTGTCCCCAGGATGGTGCAGCATCAGTTTGAAGCCCTGAGCAGGCCTATTAAATATGGACAAAATATTTGGAAAACGCTGTGATGGTGATCTCAATGTGACATGGAAAAATGTCCTGTTCTTACATTGAAACTCGATCTTACTATGTAGTTCCACCTGTTTACACTGAAGCTAAAAGAAGTTTACCTTGATGATAAGGTAAAATGTACAATACACCACTGAAGTCGTGTCATCATTTTGTAGTCGCGCCATGTTGTTTATGGCCATATTTGGGGTTCCGTGTCTAAGCGGTTCAAGTGAATGGGGAATTTAAATGGGCTTTTCAAAAACTGGCCTCTGTCACATTCTGTGGTAAATAAATATGTTCAGAATCCTGTACGTTTTATTCTGTGTACATTTACCTCATAAATATCACTGGATCCTCTGAATTATGAGATCGTTTAAGGGGAGTAATTAGAAAAATGCTAACTTTAAGCTAATGCTTAACTGACGTCACAGCACAGCGGCTGGAAATGATCCCAGACTGGATTCTGCATAACAACAGTGAACTCCAGTCAGAAAGCGTTTTGGATTATTATGCTTTTTCACAGAGGATCATTCAAGCATTTAAACAGATGTAAACTATTTCAGTAATGTTGAGCAGTGTGATGTTGAGCAGTGTGATGTTGAGCAGTGTGATGTTGAGCAGTGTGATGTTGAGCAGTGTGATGTTGAGCAGTGTGATGTTGAGCAGTGTGATGTTAAGCAGTGTAGTCTGTGTTAGAGCTTTAAAAGGCAGATAATAAGAGAAAGTGGCTCTCAGTTCGGCAGCGCTTCCCTGCAAGTTTAGTATTTAATTATGGTCATTAATTTATACTAATTACAACACCTGACCCAAATAATCAACTAACATCTAACTAATCAACTAACTACCTGCCCTCACTGAGGTGACAACCAACCAGAAACACCAATGTATTTCACTGTATAATAAAGAGGGTAAATGTTAAACGTGTTACAGCTGGATCTGGAGTATCACTGTCCTGTTTTAGTGATTTTATGCTGTGAAACTCTCAGCTCTCCTCAGTAAGGGCAGTTAGTTCATTAGTTGGCTCAGCTATATTTAATACGCTGTATAGTTACGGCCGGAGTTTGCTGGTGTTGCGCCAAAAATAGTCCCCAGCTGATATCTGCAGCTGGGCTGGGAGGTCAGTTCACTCCGCTGTAGCATTAGCTTAAAGTTAGCATTTTTCTCATTACGACTCTTAAACGCTCTTGTTGAATGTTGAAATATAAAATGTACACAGAATAAAACGTACAGGGGTCTGAACAGATTTATTTACCACAGAATGTGATAGAGGCGGGTTTTTGAAAACCCTATTAATTTTTCTCATAGGGAAAAACTGCTTAGACACGGAAGCCGTACGAGAACTACAGAATGACGCATGACTTCAGTGGTCTATAGTACAATGGTACAATCTGCTGAAGTGGAATGGAAAGGATTGAGTCATGTGGCTTATGTGCTGTAGTATGTTTTTAAGGGGACACGTATTTTTCGCACTATAATGCGTGCCGTATTATAAGGCGCACTGTCAATGAACGTCTATTTTCTGGTCTATTTTCATACATAAAGGGCACTGGATTATAAGGCACATTTTAAGAGACAATATAAGGAACTTCTAATTCAGCAGGTCTTGCCACTGGGTGGTGGTGAGGGTGTAGCTAACTAAGTTAAGTAAAGCTTTGCTAACAAAACTGTAATAAAAAAAGACAAACAAGAGCTGGATGTTAATCTACACTGTTCTGAAAACTGTCTGCTTATTCTTTAGGACCTTAATAAAATGAACACGTGCTTCATACCTCAAAGCTGGTGTTGTTCTCATACGGGTGCTTGGACTCGCGAACCTGCACGGCCATCCCAGGCTCCTCCATGAACTGACACGCTGTGAGGGACAGACTACTCAGCATGCTCTGGCTGCAGCCCTTCAACACTTTCTGTAGAATCTGAAGAAGAGAAGAAAATAATCAAATCAATTAAATTTGTTTTCACTCAGGAATACATTGAGGGTGACCCTCACTTACAATTCAGCCGAGCATTTACAGTTTATAAGGGATTAAAAACATTTAATAAGAAATTAGAAATAATAAGGAACAAAATAGTAAAAAAAAAAAATAATAAATGAAATACAGATTTTAAACCATCATATTTAATATAGATGAACAAAATATAGATAAAAAGGATATAAAATAGGAAATTCTAAAAAGTAAAGAATTTATAAAATATAAAAAACGAAAAGATAATAAAAATAAGTAAATTGATGAGAATGATAAGGAATTATAAAATGAATAATAATAGACATAGGAATCAAAATTAAAACATAAGAATAAAAAAATACTGAACAAATAAATCAAAATATTAAAACAATTTAAAAAATAAGTAGAAGACAAGCATGAAAAGAATTCCTCCATATGAGGGCCAGCAAACAATTCTATCTCTAGTCTTTTTTTTACTCACCCTCTCCCACAGAGCCTTCTCCTCCAGCTGCATCAACATGTCCAGGATGTAGGCCATGTGAGAAGCTCCACTCAGCTCCAGGTCCTCCTCCTGGATGGGGGCGCCAGAGGGCCAGTCTGCCAGCAGGGAAGCCAGCACGTGGCGGGCGTACAGGATGGCGATGGCCTCGTTCACCTTGAACAGGTACTGACGGACAGACTTGTTGCTGCGGGCGTCCAGCTCTTTATGCAGGAGGGCTGAACTCTTGGTGCGCCGCTGTTTGGCGTAACTGAGCTGCAGGTCGCTCTCGGTAATGGTGATCAGCTTCTGCGTCACTACGTTGGTCTCCTCCGTGGCCTTCTCACAACGGCTGGGCTTAGACTAATGGAGAGAAATAATGAAATAATCAGAAATAAGAAGGAGGCATGACTAGAACTGTTCTAAAGAACTAAAACCAGGCTAAAATCTACTCGAAAACTAGTCTTCTAATAAAAGAAACACTGTATAGTATGTTTAAAGTAACAATTTCCAGCTTTAAAAGCATGATTATGCTCAAACCATTGTATTAAGCATTTTTATTACTGATTTTGTTGTTCTGCAATATATACTGCCATAATAAAAAAAACTATAAATTTTACCCAATTTTGCTGTATGTCAATAGTCCAACATGTCCTTAACAATGCATTCTGTACAAACAACATTAAAGCAAAATATAATAAAAAATTGGTCCACAAAACACTGCACTTTTTGTGATATGACTACTGTGCACTAGTACATTGCCATAACAATGATAAGATATAAGATATTGTGCATCGTATTTGTGTAAAATCCTGTAATTTTTCTCTACTACCTCCATCCACATGTTTCTTTCACTCTATATAACAATGTACGTCTCAGCTTGTCCAGAAATGCATGTGTAAAGCGTGTTCTTTAGTTGTCCCTCAGAGTGCGAATTACACTTCCAGACTGTAGGGGGAGCCCAGGAGCAAATCATACCAATACCATCCCAGTCAAAAAGTATAGGCCAGGTAATAATTATTAAACAATTTTATGTTTGAAACTAGTTTATTTATGCGCATTAACATATGGCACTTGGCATGCATTTCTGACTAATCATATATATATATATATATATATATATATATATATATATATATATATATATATATATATATATATATATATATACAACCCCTGGCAAAAAGTATGGAATCACCAGTCTTGGATGAGCACTCCTTCAGACATTTCATTCTGTAAAACAAACTCTGATCAAAAACATGATACAATAATAAGGTCATTCCAAAGTGCAACTTGTTGGCTTTCAGGAACACTCAAAGAAATGAAGAAAAAACATTGTGGAAGTCAGTGAATTTGGCTTTTATAACGGCTTTCAGTCTCTGAGGCATGGACTTGATGAGTGACAAACAGTATTCTGCATCAATTTGGTGCCAACTCTCTTTGATAGCAGTTGCCAGATCAGCTTTGCAGGTCGGAGCCTTCTTGTGGACCATTTTTTTTCAATTTCCACCACAGGTTTTCAATTGGGTTGAGATCTGGACTATTTGCAGGCCATGACATTGACTGAATGTGTCTTTCTCCAAGGAATGCCTTCACTGTTTTTGCCCTATGGCAAGATGCATTCTCATCTTGGAAAATTATTTCATTATCTCCAAACATCTGTTCAATTGAAGGGATGAGAAAACTGTCCAAAATGTCAATGTAAACTTGTGCATTGATAGAAGAATTAACCACAGTCATCTCCTCAGTGCCTTTGCCTGACATGCAGCCCCATATCATCAAGGACTGTTTTCTTCAGGCAGGCCTCTTCATAAATCTCACTGGAACGGCACCAAACAAAAGTTCCAGCATCATCACCTTGTCCAATGCAGATTCTTGACTCATCACTGAAGATAACTTTCATCCAGTCATCCACAGTCCATGATTGCCTCTCCTTAGCCCACTGCAGTCTTGTTCTTTTATGTTTAGGTGTCAATGATGGTTTTCTTTTAGCTTTCCTGTATTGAAATCCCATTTCCTTTAGGCGATTTCTTACGGTTCGGTCACATACATTGGCTCCAGCTTCTTCCCATTTATGCTTCATCTGTTTAGTTGTACTTTTTCGGTTTTCAAGACAAATGGCCTTAAGTTGCTTGTCTTGACACTTTGATGTCTTTCTCGGTCTACCAGTACGCTTGGCTTTAACAACCATTCCATGCTGTTTGTATTTGGTCCATATCTTGGATACAGCTGACTGTGAACAGCCCACATCTTTAGCAACCATGCGTGAAGAGTTACCTTCTTCAAGAAGTTTCACAATCCTCTCTTTTGTTTCAAGAGACATTTCTCTTGTTGGAGCCATGGTTCTTGCCACTCTAATTCGTCCAGCAGCCCTCCAAGGTGTCATGACTGCAGGTGTTTTTAACTGCAGACTAACGAGCAGATCTAATCTGAGGCAGGTGTCCATTTAGGGAAAGGAAATTGACTGGGTGTGTCCTTATTTTCTACCTTCAATTTGAGTGATTCCATACTTTTTTCCTCAGAATTGAGTGATTCCATATTTTTTTCCCTGTGGTTGGTCAATAAAAGTAACATTCACTGACTTCCACAATGTTTCTTCATTTCTTTGAGTGTTCCTGAAAGCCAACAAGTTGCACTTTGGAATGACCTTATTATTGTATCATGTTTTTGATCAGAGTTTGTTTTACAGAATGAAATGTCTGAAGGAGTGCTCATCCAAGACTGGTGATTCCATACTTTTTGCCAGGGGTTGTATATATATTTAATTTTCAATAATTGGATGGTACAAATAAATAAATAAATCATTAAAAAAAATAAACTACTGTTTCCATATGAGAACAAAAACGACCAAATTTAGTTTTTATACTTCTTAGGTCCTACTAATCCCACATAATTAGGGGAAATTAAAAATGGACACCAAACAAAAGTCTGGGTCTCCGAGGTTAAATGTAGTGAGGTGTTTATCAAACCTGGTCTTAGAGGAACCCTGCTTTACCAAAAGATGTGACCAACTACTCACAGCAAAGTTGCAGAGCATGCGTTAAAGTAGGGAAGCAACTAAAATGTGCAGGGCAGAGTGAGAAACACCACTGTAGTGTTTAGCGAGTGAAGGTTTCAAGATTTTCACTACATACCACGCAGGGGACGATTATCATGTCTGTGTCCACAGCTTTGGCGATCCGCTCCTCTGAGCGCGGGCGTTTGGTGGGCTGCCACTTCTGGGCCAGAGTCCGGATTGTCTCATCTGTCTTTATTACGTCTCCATCGAACCTGTGCAAAGACCATGGCCTCAGTTAAACTCGGTTTTATAAACTCTCCAATAGACAAATGTCACAAATAAACAAAACAGAGGGCAGCACTACTTTTGCTTTACCGTGATGTATGATGTAAATGCTGCTTAAAATACATCTATTTCTCTGTATAGAACACAAACATTTGCAGCGACTCGGTTCTGATACATCAGCTCACAGACGCAGCCTTGTGCTGAGCGACATCACCCTAAGAGTGATGAGAAGAAAGAGCGCCATCTACCCGCCCAGAGAGAGCAAGGCCAATTGTGCTCTCTCAGGGCTCCAGCAGCTGATAGCAAGCTGCATGACCAGGACTCAAATCAGCGACCTCTTGATCATAGTGGCAGCACCCTCCACACCAATCTTTACAGGCAAAACTAATAATTCCTTAAACACTGCAATCGCAAACTGGGCGGTTCCTCACCGTTTCTGCACCTCTAAGAAGAAAGAGTCGGTCCTCTTCATCTGGAGCTCGTACATGGCCCTCAGGATGTGCAGAGGGGCATTCAGAGCATCGTGGGTAAGCTGTAAGCACATAAGCATTTCAAGGTCAGAGCACATAGAGGGAAAACATTCAGAAACAATTGAAAGGAGATTATAAGGCGCATTTTAAGAAACACTATAAGATCTTCTAATTCTGCAGGTTTTGTCACTGGGTGGTGGTAGGGGGAGGAGCTAACTAAGTTAAATAAAGCTAAGCTAAGTAAACAAAACTGTAATAAAAACATTTTCTTCAAGTGAAACGAGCGCTAGGTGTAAATCTACACAGATTTCTCTCCTACTTGCTTTTTAATCACAGTTTTCATGCATCTTGGCATGTTCTCCTCCACCAGTCTTACACACTGCTTTTGGATAACTTTATGCCTTTACTCCTGGTGCAAAAATTCAAGCAGTTCAGCTTGGTTTGATGGCTTGTGATCATCCATCTTCCTCTTGATTATTTTCCAGAAGTTTTCAATTTGGTAAAATCAAAGAAATTCATAATTTTACGTGGTCTCTTATTTTTTTCCAGCTCTGTATGTTGCACTTTAGTTTTTGTAGTAGATATATGTTGTTACATTACTTTATTTTTTGATATATTTATCTTAAATAAAACATTTTTTGCTATTTTGTTGCAGAAGATTATTCTTGACAATAATTAGAAATAATAATTTGTCTTGTCATATTGAGAAGAATTCTTTTTTTTTTTTCTTTTTTTTTTTGCAAAAATACCCTGAAATATTGTAATATAATTTTAGAGCCATTTTGCCCACCACTATTGTTGCTGAATCAGTGGACATATATATATAGTGAATCATCAGCCCAGTGATGGATACCTACATGGATGTTAAAAATGCCAATGTTTATACTATGGAAAACCTTTCTAACCTGAAAGCAGGCCTTTGTCTCTTCATCCAGCCCCTCCAGTGGGTCCGGTCGGTTGGGGTCAGCATCGTCAGTGCAGCAGCTGGAGTGATCAGAGTCGTGCTCCTTCTCCCTCTCCCTGTCCTCCTCCCGTTCTCCGCCGTCACTGTCCTCCGCCATGGAGTGGATCTCTCGTTTAGAGGAGTACAGCATGATGGAGAGGATCTCCAGGTCCCGCAGGAGCCACATCTTGCTGAAGCCCGTTCCCTTGCTGCACTTGCGAACCAGCAGCTGGGTGAGTCCGGCCCGCTGGATGGCTTCCTGCGCCTGCTCGCCACCGTGTTGCTGCAGAGGAATATAGAGCCACACCGTTAGGCCCAATTGTATTTATTTAACCTTAGGCCTCTTCCACTTTGCCCTCCCCCACCGTTTTGCAAGTGCACCCCTAGAGGTACGATGTTCTGATTCTTGTTAGGCTGGAGGGTAAGAGGAAGTGTTAAGGCTACATGACCCCCCAAACAGAGGGCTGAGAATCACTAACAAGATGGTGCGGCACAAGTGACATGAGTGGTAAAAAATAAAATATTATACATATATAATCACGCAGCACTGGGCATTGCACACACCAGCTCTTTCACTTGTCTGTAGTGCAGGGCGATATGGGAAAAATCGTATATCACGAATTTTTTATTTTTAATTTTTTTTAATTTTTTATCATGATATACCACATTTAAGTATGTTTTTAGTTATTCTTTGAAAAATATGAAAAAATAATATCATTGCTTACTTTTTTCCAACTTTATTTTTTCCAATTTTAAAAGTGACATTAAACCCAACTTTCTCAAATGAGAATTACTACCTTTTAGTGCAGCAATATATATGTATATATGTATCAAATTCAAACAGATGAGGTAGATGCAGTAGCTATTTTTTTTTTTTTAAAGAACAATGCGTCTCCATTGTTCAGCTCTCATGAGTTTAATAACGTAAAGCATGGTGCAAACCCACGTGACGGCACGTGTCTGTCAAATAACTTAAAGCAGCGTCATGTCGCAAACCGAGTTTATGCAAAGTGACCACGGCAATACATTTCATCGTAGCCTACTTTATATATTTGCATGAATAATTGATGAAATGACTGTAGAAACGATAGGGCACTTTTCTATCGTCCCCTCGCTATTTAGAAAGAAACGGCACACAACCTCTGTTAAACTGCTGTAGTGGAAACTTCAGGGTATTCAATTAGTAATTTCAGTTCGTTTTAGTTTTACAAACTGTCAATACAGTTCCAGTTAGTCACAGTTTTTCTACTAATCACCGTTTTTGTTAGTTTCAGTTAAGAAGAACTTTCACTTTCAGTTTTCGTTACTTCATTCGTTAACAGTAATACTTGGTTACTTAACTATATGGGGATTATCATCCTATAGCTTTATATAAAAAAAAATAGCATTAAAAAAAACGGAAAGTGATAGGAAATCTCGGCCGATATATATATTATTACATAATATTACATATTACACTATATTACATAATACACAAATACACAATAAATATATATATATACAGTGAGTCCAAGAAGTATTTGATCCCTTGCTGATTTTCTTCGTTGGCCCACTAATAAAGACACTATCCTTCTGCACTTTTAATGGTAGATATATTCTAACATGGAGAGACAGAATATCAAGACAAAAATCCAGAATATAATTTTAAAGAATATATTTTAATTAATTTGTATTTCAATGAGGAAAATAAGTATTTGATCCCTCTTGCCAAACACACTCAATACTTAGTGGCAAAGCCTTTGTTTGCAAGCACAGCGGTGAGACGTTTGTTGTAGTTAACCACAAGTTTAGCACACACACCAGGGGGAATTTTGGCCCACTCTTCTTTGCAGATCCTCTCTAAATCATGAAGGTTGGTGGGCTGTCGCTTGGCAACTCTGACCTTCAGCTCCCTCCATAGATTTTCGATCGGATTGAGGTCTGGCGACTGGCTGGGCCACTCCATGACCTTAATGTGATTTTTCTTGAGCCAATCCTTTGTTGCCTTTGCTGTATGTTTAGGGTCGTTATCATGTTGGATGACCCAACCACGGCCCATTTTCAGATCCCTGGCAGAGGGGAGGAGGTTGTCCCTCAGGATTGTGCGGTACATGGCTCCATCCATCTTCCCAGTGATGCGGTGAAGTAGCCCTGTACCCTTGGCAGAGAAACACCCCCAAAACATTATGCTTCCACCTCCATGCTTGACAGTGGGCACAGTGTTCTTGGGGTCATAGGCAGCATTTTTCTTCCTCCACACATGGCGGGTGGAGTTGAGGCCAAAAAGTTCAATTTTGGTCTCGTCTGACCACAAAACCTTCTCCCAATAACTTGGTTCATCTTTCAAATGATCATTGGCATACTTGAGGCGCGCCTCCACATGTGCTCTCTTCAGCAGGGGTACCTTTCGGGCACTGCAGGATGTGAATCCATTGTTGCGCAAAGTGTTGCCAATTGTTTCCTTGCAAACTGTGGTCCCAGCTGCCTTCAGGTCATTTGCTAACTCCTGCCGAGTGGTTGCAGGACGATTTCTGACCGTTCTCAGCATCATTGCCACCCCACGAGGCGAAATCTTCTTTGGAGCACCGGGCCGAGGTCTGTTGATTGTCATGTTATACTCTTTAAACTTTCTGATAATTGCACCAATAGTTGTTACTTTCACATCCAACACCTTACTAATCTTTTTGTAGCCCATTCCAGCTTTGTGAAGGTCAACAATTCTGACTCTGAGGTCCTGTGACAGCTCTTTGGTTTTACCCATGTTGGAGACTTGAAATCTGTGTGATCTGTCTGATTCTGTGGACAGGTGTTTTTCACACAAGTGATTAGTGAGAACAGGTGGCTTCAGGTCAGGTAACAAGTTGATTGGGAGTGTCTAACTGGTCTGTAAAAGCCAGAACTGCTAATGAATACTAAGGGATCAAATACTTATTTCACTCCATGAAATACAAATCAATTAATATATATTCCTTAGATTTATTTTCTGGATTTTCTTTTTAATATTCTGTCTCTCCATGTAAGAATACATCTACCATTAAAAGTATAGAATGATCATGTCTTTATTAGTGGGCCAACGAAGAAAATCAGCAAGGGATCAAATACTTCTTGGACTCACTGTATATATATATATATATATATATATATATATATATATATATATAAACACACACACACACAGGTAATACCGTATACCGCCATATAATCTGACGACAGTATGAAAAACTTCAACCATAGTTAAAAGGGTCATTTTTAATGCTCTATCTACTAAATAAATTTGATGTGTAAATCAGAATCAGGCTTGGGCTCCTGCTCATAATGACAGTTTTTGGAGTGAGCCAGGTTTAAGCTCTACTCACCAGTACTCACATCTACTGCAAGTCATGAAAGCTTTGACTTCTCTTTGAACATTCAGCACATTTAATTATAATTTATAGATCATCATATCTCTTCACATCATCTTGATATAGTTTTTTTTTTCGTGTATATATAATATTTAGGCATGTGCTTGAGTACATGAGAACACTACATGTACTGTATGAGATATATCACCTTGAGCGTGTTGTAAAGGCCTTTCAGAGCCAGTGAGAGAACCCAGGTGGCCTCCACAGCATTGGGCGCGCTGCTCTCCACTCCTGTCTGCAGCAGCTGGCTCACTACAGAGATGAAGTTCTTCAGGTAGCGGTTGGGGTGGGCCGCACTGTTGAGTGACAGCGCTGAACTCTCCAGACTGCTGTCCTTCTCCTCGCTCTGCACCAGCTGGTAGTCCTTCACTGTGGAGGGGTTCAGTAATCAGCTGACTTTATATACAGCTCCTGGTATGTGTGTGTGTATGTGTGTGTGTGTGAGAGTGGCTTGGTGTGTAATTAGTTGTAGGGTAATGTTTTCACTGATTTTCATTAGCTGTGAGAGTAAATGGCAGACTGCCAGTTATAATGATAGTTTTCAGGCTAAAGGGGGACAGTGGGCTGTCAGATCAGTGAGGTGTCAGACTTGGTGTAAATGAGATATTACAACAGCAGCAATGTAATACACAAAGCTTAAGACATTAAAAGCTGCATGTTATGAATTTTAAACAGTTATTTAAGAGTTGATTTGATTGGCTTACCTGTTCTTCGTTTGCGGGTCTTCACGTCCACAACAGCGGCCCGGTTCTTCTCGGTGAAGTGTTTCAGCAGAATGATGTTGTGCTTCACGTCCACAACAGCGGCCCGGTTCTTCTCGGTGAAGTGTTTCAGCAGAATGATGTTGTGATGTTCGTTGGCGTTGTCTATGAACACAGACTGCGTACCCATACACAGCACCTACAACCAATTTCAACAAACAGTCCATTGTTTATTATTATTATTTAATACAGTGACAATTCAAAACTTGTCAAGCTGCCTTTTATGATCTTAAACAATTATATCTACATATAATAATGTTTATCAAAAAATTAGAATATCATTGAAAAGTTACTTTATTTCAGTAATTCAGTTCAAAATGTGAAACTCATATATTATATAGATACATTAAACACAGAGTGATCTATTATTTTATTGTTGCAAACCCAAAAATCAGTGCCTCAAAAAATTTGAATATTATATAAGATCAATTGGTACTTTTGGCAGTGTGGGCAGTGTGCCAAGTCCTGCTGGAAAATGAAATCTGCATCTCTGTAAAAGTTGTCAGCAGAGGGAAGCATGAAGTGCTGTAAGATTTTGTGGGAAAACAAAACTGCACTGACTTTAGACTTGATAATAAAACACAGTGGATCAACACCAGCAGATGACATGTCTCTCCAAACCATCACTGATCATCAGTAAAATTTACATTTCATTTGTAAATCAAAGGAGCAGAGTCTGGAGGAAGAGTGGAGAGACACACAGTAAAAAATGCTCGAGGTGAGTTCTAGTGTAAAGTTTCCACAATCAGTGATGGTTTGGAGTTTTGTGGTTTAAAGTAAACACGGATTTCATTTTCTAGCAGGATTTGGCACACTGCCCACACTGCCAAAAGTACCAATTGGTCTTATATAATATTCTAATTTTCGGAGATACTGATTTTTGTGTTTTCACTGTCTGTAAGGCACTGGGGGAAAAAAAAATACATAAACCTTGATTCCAGCCCTTTTAAATCCCACTAGATCTACATTCTATGTTATTCTACTTCTGCTGATGTGTCCCAAATGATGTAAGAGAATAAAGATGAATGAATGTGAATGTTTGTGTGTTTCCGTACCTCAGGGAAGACCACCAGAACGAGCAGAGTGAAGACGTTGGTTCGTTTGAGCTGCTGTGGGAGCTGCTGAATGCAGTGGTCAGTGAAGGCTGCAATAACGCTACACCACTGAGGACAGGCCTTCAGGTTCCTCAAGATGTCTGCCACTGAGCATGCCCAGTCCAGACCGATACGACTGCAATGGCACAAATACACAGGTGTGAATAATAATGCCAGACATTGTACAAACATTTAATAAATGATAACCTTTCTAATACAGAGCACAAATCTGCTGATTTCCACTTTCCACTAGGGGTGGACAATATATACATATACATTTATATATAGATACAATATACTGCTGAATAATCTGTACAGGGTTCATACACATTTTAATCAATACATTTCAATGATTTTTCTCATGACTTTTCTATGCCATGACCATACGATTTTTAAAACATCAGTGCAGACATGGACAAAAAAATAAACAAACTAGAACGATAAATAAAATTGATTATAGTAGGTCTAAAATTAATCAGATAAAATGTTGACACACAATCTTCAATAATAAAATGTGTGTCAGATCCTGAGAGCTCCATTGTGTAGGGTTAAATTACTGAATTAACTCTGTGCTGACGTTTTTTGTTATGTTAAAATAGAAAATAATATTTTTCTCTGTTGATAAACTGAAATACAAAGATTTGCTTTTCCAAAACTTTCTGGGTATTTTGGTTTTTCCAACTTATCCAGGCCTGGAAATTGCTATTTTTAAATTCCATGACTTTTCCAGGTTTTTCATGACCGTATAAACCCTGCTGGAGCTACATAAAGTTTGGAGGTGTGTAGTGATTGGTGTAGTGACTCTGCAGAAAGTTGGTGAACTCTGTGCCCTATGCTTCTCAGCATCTGCTGAACCTGCTCTGTTATTTTACACTTATCTAAATTCTATAGTATTATAGAATAGTACCCACAAAGGTGGGTAGTAAAAATCCTCCCAGGGCAGAAAGGCACTTGAAACAAAACTCTGAGGTGGATTTTTACATTTAACTAGTTTAAACAGAACTGTTCTGAAAAAAAAAAAAAAAAATACACCAACCTATCTCAATTGTACTTCACTGGTGATGTTCCTCCATAGACAAATTCTAATTATTTTTTCCTTAGCCCTGAATAACTGGGCAAAGGATATAACACTGATGTGTTATTTGCACAAATAACACAGGAACGAACTTCTGCCATGTTGTTCCTTGCGCTGCTAGCTCCTATCTGACGAGATGGCTTTGCTGCCCGGCTTCAGCTCTGCCTGTGGGTGGTCATGAGTCAAGGTGGGCGGGGCCATGAATACTAATTCACAGGTTGACATAGACATGGGTGCTTTTTTTCCTGATCGATTTGTTTTTCTGAATATTTTCTTTTACTTGCTACTGCAGACAATAGAGGCTGAGGAACAGTTTCACATGCAGCATTTATATACAACTCAGAGAGCCCTATTGTACTTCACAAAGAACAAGAAAAGTGGATTTTAAACTCCCTATAACTTACCCCTCTAATTTGACTTACTAATATTAATGCTTCATTACTCCACATGGTGGCGCTATAATCAAATGAATAGGTTAAAACCTGTGGATATTGGTTGTGAAACTCTGTGAAACTGCTTATTTAGGAGTATTTTTTTTTCTTTCTAATTTTTTCCCCATTTTCTCCCCAATTTCGCAAATATCACTAGTGATGCCCCAACACACCAGGAGGGTGAAGACCAGCACATGCCTCCTCCGATACATGTGAAGCCAGCCACCGCTTCTTTTCGAGCTACTGCATCACAGCACGCTCGGAGGAAAGCGCAGAGACTCGGTTCTGATACATCAGCTCACAGATGCCCTGTGCTGCAGGCATCACCATTTAGGGATGTGGGGAGAGAGCGCCATCTACCCACCCAGAGGGAGCAGGGCCAATTGTGCTCCCTCTGAGCACCGGCAGCTTGATGGCAAAGCTGCATGAGCGGGGGTTCGAACCTGCTAACTACCTGCTCATAGTGGCAGTGCTTTAGACCACTGGACCACTCGGCGCCACGATTTAGGAGTATTTTATCCTCTTAAGTAACACAGATGTCATGAATTATTGTAGATAATCACAGTATCGTGATATCATTATTGCAGGCAACATCATATTGTGATAATTCGTATTGTGGGATGCCCTGTGATTCCCAACCCTAGTGTTCACTGGGTGATGAAAATTGCTTGAATAAACTACTTACATCCTGGTGAAACAAATAAAATATAAAAAAACCTTACCTGTCCAAGCAGACAGCCCCAAGACTGAAGAGAAGCTGGGTGGTCTTCCAGCCCTGGGTTTCAGTTGCAGTTCCATCAGCCAGAGCCAGCAGCTCATATTTATCAGCTACAGCCTCACTCACGGCTGTGTCAGACTCCTCAGGAGAGATGCGGAGCAGGAGCTGCCCCAGAAGCCCCAGAGTCAGGTGATAGGCTTCATTTAGACAGCCTGCATTGGAGATGACCACACGGAAGAGCAGCGGCAGGATGGGGCTCAGGCTGGACAGGGAAATCGTGCTGCCCTGGAGGAGTTCAGATGGTTAGGGTACTACTTTTTTGCTTTTTTTTTTTGCAGAAGAAAAATTCACACTGTTCTCATTTCCCATTATATATCTACTAGAGACAGATTATATCTGTCCAGTATAATTTATTTTACTTTAATCCTGGATATATGGAGATATTTGGAGTGCATTATTAGTATCATGACATTTTGGATCTCAGTTAGGGGTGTGCCATATCATATCACATGCAATAATAAAATTAAATTTTTATTTTGTTGCAGTACTGTATTCTTGAATTATGACAAATAGTATTGTTGAAATACCATGTGGAAATATTGTGGAAATACCATGAAATATCATTATTTTATTTTAGGGCCATACCACCCAGCCCTAGTGGTCATAATATGGTCTGATATGACTGTGTATTATTTCCCCTTATAGAAAAGACTATTGAGTGCAGAGTGTTACTAGAAGAAATTAAGTCTTGAAACAATAAAATAAAATAAATAAAAACACTTTAATATTACCGGTTTAGCTGGAGGCAACATGGCTGCAAGCAGTCCCAAAATCCTCTCCCTGGAGCATTCAGCAAACACATGTTCCTGCAGGGGTACTTTAGCAGTCCTATCTTCAGTCCTGTCTTCATCTTTACTCACATCCAGGTTCTCAGAGTTGTCCCCATTTAGTTCAACAGCTGGAAAAAAGGAGCAAGACAGTCAACATATACACATATATATATACACCATATTTTTTGCACTATAAGGCACACTTAAAATCCTTTTAAATTTCCCAAAAATCATCAGTGAGCCTTATACATTTTACCAGTCAGGTTGTGAGGAGCAGTAACGCCACTCTGCTGAAGTACAGCATTATACAGGAGCTTCAGTTTAGTTCCCCAGCACTGGGGCTAAAGTAGCATTAGCATTAGCCACTAACCGCTATTTCGCCATTCAGAGGTGAGTATTATCGGCCTGTAGTCTGTTCCTAACCCCGGCTGGCACTACTGGAGCAGCATTAGCATTACCCGCTAACCGTGTTAGCTCTTTCACTGTTCATAGGTGAATATATTGGACTGTAATCTGTGTGTTTACTGTGTACCGTTTACCAAGTACTAAGGGGGTTCTCAGTGTACAAACCAGGGTACAACCCATAAGTCCTGCCTGATGTTTAAGAGATGCTATGACACAGTCATCTAGCCATCAAAATTTAAGCAACTATTGAATCAAAGCCAACCTTCAAGAACTGACTGTTCTTGTCGCTCACGTTGCCTCAAGTTTGTCTCTTGTTGCTTTAGTTTGTCCTATAGAAAATTGTGTTGTGAAAATATTCCACTGATTCGTACCTTTGAGTCCTGGAGATAGAGTGTCTTCACTGGACACAGACAGCGTCTGACTCAGACTGGGAGACTCCAGTGTATCCTGGGACACCAGCTTCCCTCGCCCCTCTCTCTCCTCAGTAACTGAGGGGGCTTTAGGAGGGGAGGAGGCATCAGGAACCTTCTTCTGCAGGAGAAATAAGACAAAATGATGCATGCGATTAAAAAACGTGCAACTACTTTTAATCCACTTATAAAGCAATTTATTATTATTGCTTAAAACACATTTAACTATGGTAATATAGTGATTTTCATAATTTTTAACAAGAAAAATACTCAAATTTGTGTGTGTGTGTATTCAGTACAATCAGTACATAGAGTTCTGGAAAAAATTAAGAGACCCCTTCATGTTCTTTGATTTTGGCATTAATAGGTATTTGTTTGAGTAAAATGAACATTGTTGTATTATTCTATTTATTTAGAGCATTTAGTTGCAGAAAATGAGAAATGGCTGAAATAACAAAAATGATCCAGTGCTTTCAGACCTCAAATAATGCAAAGAAAACAAGTTCATATTCATAAAGTTTTAAGAGATCAGAAATCAATATTTGGTGGAATAACCCTGGTTTTTAATCACAGTATTCATGCATCTTGGCATGTTCTCCTCCACCAGTCTTACACACTGCTTTTGGATAACTTTATGCCTTTACTCCTGGAACAAAACTTTAAGCAGTTCAGCTTGATTATATTCCAGATGTTTTCAATTTGGTAAAATCAAAGAAACTCCTCATTTTAAAGTGATCTCTTATGTTTATTCCAGAGCTGTGTATCAGTTTAGGAACATTTAGCTTCACAAATGTAGTTTTGTTAAAGAAAATCTTCAGAGACTGACTTTAGGGGGTGGTGGAGAGCAGATAGCGGCGGTGCTGCCTGGTAGGGAGGAGGTGTCCGTGGTGCTGATCTCCTGGCTGGACTCTGGAGAGGTGGGACACATCTCACTCTCTGTAGCGGATTCGTTACTCGAGAGCAAGGACAGAAGGGCTGAAGCTCGCAGACCTACAGAGAGCAAGAGACAGAAAAAATGTAAAAAAGAGAGAAAGACAAAGAAAGCAAAGCATTAACCGTATATACCCTAGGCTGTTTCGGTGTGTTTTTTTTCTCTATTTGTCAGTTTCTCTTTCAGGTCTAATAACACAGTAATTATATCAGACAGACACATGCCACGAGTTTCCTTACTCCAGAAGACATACGGCTGCTCAAAAATACAATCATTTAAAATGTAAAAAGGAAGCAGAATTGTTATATTTTCCTGGAACTGATCATGTTTTGGTCAAAATTTTACCAAGCGCTCTAAAGCGGGTTCGAACCCCCGCTCATGCAGCTTTGCCATCAAGCTGCCGGCGTCAGAGGGAGCAAAATTGGCCCTGCTCCCTCTGGGTGGGTAGATGGCGCTCTCTCCCCACATCACTCCTAGGGTGATGTCTGCAGCACAGGGCGTCTGTGTGCTGATGTACCGGAGCCGAACCACTGTGCTTTCCTCCAAGCGCGCTGGCTGCTCGGTAATGCTGCATCAGCAGCAGCTCGAAAAGAAGCGGTGGCTGACTTCACATGTATCAGAGGAATCATGTGTTAGTCTTCACCCTCCTGGTGTGTTGCGGCATTACTAGTGATAGGGGGAGTCCTAATGAGTGGGTTGGGTAATTGGCCGTGTAAATTGGGGAGAAAATGGGAAAAATTAGAAATAAAATTAAAAAAAAAAAAATTTACCAAGCGCATGTGTTTTTCTTAACTTATTTTTGAATGTATAGACACTAAAGTATCTTTTCAAAAATGGTTAGACTAAAGTGTATATGAGTTGAAAGCATGAGAATATTGATAATGGTTCATTACAAGGCTTATTAATTATTACTTTGACAAAATACATGAAGAGCATCAGGCGGATTTATTTTTCTTGGTAATCACACCTTTAGAATATAGGTGTGTAGGTAAAAAAAAAAAAAAAAAAAAAAACCTGACACTCAGAGCAGCCTTTACCTTTCAGTATTCTGATCAGAACACACAAAGAAAACTATACAAAAAATTAAACTTTTTAGTCTAAATAAATAAAAAAATGTTTAGTGCAAAATACCTACTTAGTAAAAATGTGCAAGTAAAATAAAAACTATATAAAGTAGTGCGCACACCATACCTAGCTCTAGTTTGAGTAAAGCAGGTAGTTTCACACTTTTTCTGTGAACACTTTTGTGTCATTTACTGATATTATTTGGTTTGAAACAACATATATATGTTTGAAGCACTAATTTAAATAATATTGGTTGGGGAAGGAGATCTCACTTTTTTAGGTGTTTTTTTTTTTCTTTTCTTGTAGATTTAGCTTTACTGCACTGGGATATATGGATTATGTTTATGTGTGAAGGGATTCCTGAGTAATTAAGCTGAGAACACAAGGTGTGATTTTGGACGTTAAATCCGTTCGTAGGGTTCTAAGGGTTAAAGAGCTTTAAGACCTTTCTGACTCAAAAGTCACATGACTCATGTTAAAATTGTACCTTTCCCTGTCTGGCCCTTCATCAGACACTCTGTGACGAGTTCAGAACAGCGGGTCTGCAGAGCGGCGGCGTAACCCAGCGCTACGGCATCCAGCGGCTCCCCCTCCACCTCCCGCTCGCTGATCAGCTCCGAGGTGAACAGGGCCAGACCGGCAAACAGGAGCCAGGAGTAGTTGTGGATGTAGGGCTGGATCAGCCTGTGACGGTCACTGATGCGAATAGTCACCATGGGGTAGACCGTGATCCGGTGGGTGGGCAGATGACTGGAATAAAGTAATAGAGAGAGAGAGAGAGAGAGAGAGAGAGAGTTAATTAATAGTCTGGATACTGGAAAGTACTGGAACCCCCATAGGATTGCTTGTATTTTAGGGCTGCACGATATATCGTTTAAGCATCGTCATCACGATGTGTGAATGCGCAATAGCCACATTGCAGGACATGTGCGATGTCACTTAAGGCAAATTAAATCAAACACGTCATGTTGCAATGTTTTGATTTTTGACACAAGAAGTAAATACACAGTGCTATCTCTGTGTCTGTGTGAGTGAAAGGCTGCTGCTGCCTGAGAAGCGTGAGGGGGAGGGGGAGTAAATACGAGGTAACCACTGCATGGCCTCCATCCACATGGTTGGGCACGTGCTTGTAAACACGTGTCGAAAGCTGTGCACCTCAGTCCAGCACAGTTTTGCAGTGCAGATATTTCCAGTTACAGCTGAATTCATGCTTTTAATTCCAGAAAAACGCTCTTATTTACCTTTTAAAAAGCTATTTAAATGCCTGATTAAAGGGCCGATTACTGTTGTTTTGCTGTTTTCCTCAGGTTTTGAGAGCTCGGCGCTGACTCAGCTCTTAAGCGGTCCGGACGCGAGACAGCATGTTGGTAGAGACGGGGCTGGTGACATCATGGACCCTGCAGCCTTGTTTAATATCTCAATATATATTGTCGAAAAAAAGAACATTTGCAATGTAATTCTTTTTTTCCCCAATATGGTGCAGCCCTATTGTATTTTAAACCTGGTTGGATTGTTCAGTTTTTAACTGTTTTATCCTCTGTTTTAACCTCTACCTGTCAGGGTACTTCTTGGCATTGTAGCAGCCGAAGCAGAGGTCAAAGTCCTCACAGACATTGCAGTTAATCCTGCTGCCCACGATGAGGCCTTGGCAGTGGTCACAGGCATACTCCATATTCACCATCTCGTGGTCATCCTCGTGCCCTTCTGGTTTGGCCCCACCTGAGGAGAGCAGCAGTGCAGGAAGAAAATTAGTCAATAATTCAACTTTTTTTGTGAGTACTACTTACAAACACAGGAGAACACTGTTCTAGTACGGTTCGTCTCTTCAGGTATGAGCTGGTATATGAGACTATTAAAAGTTAATGTTTGTGCTTACACTTATTTTTTTTCCTAGGCATATTGCTTTATGCATTTAAGTTTTAAGAGTTCTTTAAAAAAAAATATCAGCATTACATTGACAAAATAAAAATAAATTATATTAGTGGTGTCAATACCTGAATTATAGTAATGATTCTTATTTTTTTTCATGTTGCTAGTTCACCATCGCTGCAGACATACCCTCCAAAACGATCTATTACATTATTTTTATTGTTTCCTATTCTGCACTACTAGTTTATTTACTAACCTCTGTTTACATTACTACTAATGTGCAGTGCTAAATTAAATTAATATACAATTGTGTACTATTGCCATTACACACAAACTAAAGACTTCTTCCATACTTTTTTATATATTTCATTGTATTTTCTGTCCGTCTGTCTGTGTATCTATTTTTGAGAGGGGAGCCAGTAGGGGGATAGCAGTATGTGTATTCTTTGCCAAACCATCACTGTACAGGGGTCACGGTTCAGTTCATGCAAACACGCTCAAAATACACGGTACAAGCAGTCTGTAGAAGACTTGTGAAACAAATCAATGTGTTGCACCCGTTGCTGCGCTGAAATCGCACCCTGCCACAGAAAATGAATGGTCGCCTGTTTCTTTCCGGTGTAAGCGCAGGGTTAGGTGCTCGTACTGTCTCTCTCTTGCTTGCTCTTATTTGTGCTGTCTCTCTGTCTTTTTCTCTCGTGCGCCCTCTATTACTCCTGAAAAGTGCACAAGCCCTGTTACAATATTCCATCCCAGAAAACAAAACGTGATTATAATGAAGATAATTACATTCATAAATGTAAGACTATACAAAATGACCAGCCTCTTTATTTTTTCACCAACTGTACTGAAAACGTACCGAATCATGGGGTCTATACTGAGGTGTGAACCGAACCGGGAAGTAATAATAGTGTAGTGTGGTTTACGTTGGGCAGACTAGAGCTTTATTATTGTATTTTAATATATTAGGAGAGAGAGACGGGGGAGAGAGTGTGAGAAAGAAAGAGAGGGAGAAACAAAGCGAGCGAGAGAAAGACAGCGCAAGTTAGCAAGAGACAGGGTGAGAAAGAGAAAGACAGCATGAGTAGAGACAGACAGAGCCAAAGCCTTTTTGGTTTTGAATTTCGATAGCCAGCCCTATTCCTGTCAATCTATGAACAGCTGCAAATACAAACACTACATTTTCCCCAAACCCTCTGCAGTGCTGGCTTCTTTTTTCTATTTCAAAAGTTCCAAAGAAATTGCAGCACATTACACAATCCCCCAAATATGGTAAAACTAAGCCTCCGAATACTCAGCTGTTGTGGTTTATCCAACAAAACATAAATAGAGGAATTTAGGAATACCATAACTTCCTCTCAGAAAGATATCCAACAGCCTGAACCAGACAAAGCTGTATTTATAGCTGTATTTGCCAGAAATAAAAAGGTTTCCTGTTATCCTATCCTACACGGCTCCTGTGTTGAACAAAACCAGGAGTTAAGGAGTTCTCTGGCTTACTGAGGAAGCAGGTCTTGCACAGGTCCATGTCCATGCACTGTAGACAGCGATAGCGGTGCCCTGGTGCAATCCTCTCACAGCCATCGCATGAGATCTCCACATTCAGCAGGTCACAGTATCTCGCAATAAACATGTGCATCTGTGGAGAGAGCAGGTCATGTCAGATATGATTTAGTCAGAAGTTTGAAAAGAACTTAAAAGACTAATAATAATTGAAGATGATAAATCCTGCACCTACAATTTGGGATAACACATAGAGTACTCTTCTCTTGCACTCACTCTCCTTTAAAGGAGAACTCTGGAGTAAAATTGATTTGGGTGTAAAAAAACATCATAAAGAATACTAACATTTGTTGAATAGCCTACCTCCATTCTCACACAGCTTTCTGAGATCCAGCTTTTATTTGCAGTTTCTCCAAGCATGCTTTAAAATGAACGATATGGGGCATATTTTGCTCCTTAAAATAAATAGCTTTTTACACCGTCAACCAGGCTCAAATAAAGGTAAACAGGTAAAGAGATTAGGTTACGCTACGGGTTGTAAACAGTGTTTTTTAATACGTTTCTTGTACAATTTTAACGTTAGTAATGTCTTGTTTTAAATGTCAGGGCTCTCCGGATTCTACCAATAAGGTGTGGAGCTACTTTGAGCCTGAATAACGGTGTAACGACTTGTTCTCAGGGCAAAATATGCCCCATAACATCCATTCTAAAGCATGTTTGGAGAAATTGCAAAAAATTACTGGATGTCAGAAAGATGCGAGAGAACAGAGGTGGGCTATTCAACAAAGGTTAGTACTCTTCATCATTTTTACTACACCCAAAGTCAATTATACACCAGAGTTCTCCTTTAACTACACGACACTCGCAGCCTCCTCCACCTAATATCTGATCTAATCAACATTAAATCCAAACATGACGATCCTCCACCTAACAGCTAAATTACTGTGGCCTTTTATGATCTGATTAGCACAGTTTAACCCAAACATGAAGATCCTTCACCTAACAGCTAGGTTACTGTGGCTGTTTGTGATACAGAGCCTCTAGTGTATTAAAGAGTTAAAAAGGACAAGAAAATATTATCTGTTTGGTTATAAAAACTCAGCGAGTTAAAATAGTTCCATTGTTGCTCTGTTTGTAGCTGCCCTGTTTGGCTTGTAAGCGCTGCATCGTTGCTAGGTTACCTGTATGTGGCAGAGTAATACATGGAGAGCTTTGGTTACAGTGCATTACCGGCTGATAATGGCACTCATAGAACGCCTTTCAACCAATCACATCGCAGGGTCAGAACTAACCGCGGTATAATAGATAATAGAAAATCTTTATCTTCATAGAAATTACATTAATGGTCTTAATCTTCAGTTACTAAGTGAAGATGGTTAATCTAGTCAATCTACTAACATTTTCACATGGTCTGCTTTATCTGATAAATTCTATTTTCCAGGTTTTTTCTTAAAGTGTTAACAAAAGCAGATTTGCACAAGGAGGTTTACACAGAGCGAGGAGGCAAGGCTGATTTCATTTCAAATATTTACTGAGAGCTTACGCTGCCTGGCTCATGCTGTGGAATTACAACAGGCTTTGACATTTTCTTGGTGTTTACCAAGAAGAAGACAAAGACACTGTCTGTTTGAAGAAGCACGTGGGGATGCACTTTATGAACAAACTGTCAGTATTCACAAGATGACATGAAGATCTGTAATAAGACACCGATTACAAAAGCTATATTAATGATTTCAGTGTCTTTAAATAAAGGCAGTGGTGCGTGTACCTTGCTATTACTAACAGGTTGAGTGAAAAACAGGACTAAAATATTATATAGTATGGAAATGAATTTAGACATTGTTTTTCTCCAACAAAGACTTTCTACAACATTTTTCGAGCATTGCTGTGAGGATTTGATTGCATTCTGCAACAAGGGAGCCAGTGAGGGTCAGTGAAGAATTAACTCATTAGAAGTTATTAGAATTCATTAGTGTGTATTTTAAAGATTTTTTGCTATTTTCTACAGTTAGAAGAGTGTGTGTTGGGTCTACCTTTCTCTTGTCCTCCGGTGAGGCCTGCGCAATCTTGTCAAACCATTTCTCAAACATGCCGTCCATACACTCATCCATCCACTCTGTGTTCCTCTCATAATCTGCAATCTCATCCTCCTCTGTCCACTGACTGCAGCAGATTAAAAAAAAAAAAAAGTTTTTTTAGAGGCTAGTCTACTGATTATAGCTCAAAACAAAGAACGACACAAACCTCCACCACTAATAACAGTTTTTTTTTGCACTATAAGGAGCACTTAGAATCCTTTAATTTTTCCAAAAATCATCAGTGCGCCTTATAATCCAGTGCACCTTATGTACGAATTTTACCAGTCAGGTTTAAGGAGCAATAAAGCTACTCTGCTGAAGTACAGCGTTATACAGGAGTTTCAGTGAAGTTTCTCCAGCATCAAGGCAGGAGCAGTATTAGCAGTAGCCGCTAACTGCAGCGCTTGCTCTTTCATCGTTAAGAGGTGAGAATATTGGACTGTGTTTATGTTGTTAAAATAAGATACGTGGGACGAACCGTTAGGTGATAGCACCCTGGGTTACTGGAACACTCAGGGTCTCTCAGTGTAGCGCTGTCAGGTGGAATTTACTAACACTAACTGCTGCAAATCACGACTAGCGCTGCTGGTAACCGTGCTGTTAAAATTAATATTGGAAATCTAAGCTAACTCTAAATAAACAGAAGCACTTTACTTGTTGATAACATAAATAAACAGTTTTTAGAAGAGAAATCTCTGTAGATTAAAGGGATAGTTCAGTATTTTTGACATGAGTCTGTATGGCATCATCATAACCAGTGTCGTGCATCCACACTGACTTACCCCCCACAGCGTCCTGTGAGCCGAGTTCTTGTCCAGTTTAGGTCAAAGCGAAAGTAGTCCGGCATGTTTGCTGGGGTCAGGAAAATAACTCCTTTTTCTTCCCAAAGCAGTACGTGTTCAAAAGAGTGATTTATTTACATCACAAAAAACTAACCCTGCAAAAGTCACGCCTCGTAAATCACTTGGGTCCTACTTTCTCTCGTTCCATATCAATGCGTGCAACGCTGCAACCTGACAGCTAGCCTACGTGTTTGGGTCGCTTTGTTTATTTCTCGCTTGTTGACGCATGCGCAGCTCGCTGTCAGAATGACGCGCACTGATACGAAATGAGAGAAAGTAGGACCCAAGTGATTTACGAGGCGTGACTTTTGCAGGGTTAGTTTTTTGTGATGTAAATAAATCACTCTTTTGAACACGTACTGCTTTGGGAAGAAAAAGGAGTTATTTTCCTGACCCCAGCAAACATGCCGGACTACTTTCGCTTTGACCTAAACTGGACAAGAACTCGGCTCACAGGACGCTGTGGGGGGTAAGTCAGTGTGGATGCACGACACTGGTTATGATGATGCCATACAGACTCATGTTAAAAATACCGAACTATCCCTTTAATATCCAGCGCTCGTTTGACTTTAAATTACAAATTATAGATTTGTTTACTTGTTAAAAAAGTTTGCTTGAATTAGAAGGGAAACATGGCAACATCGCTGTTCCTTACTAGTGTTGCTTAATGCGCCTTATAATCCGGTGGGCCTTATGTATGAAAATAAACCAGAAAATAGACTTTCATTGATAGTGCTATTATTTTTAACAATATATAACGATACAATTCTCTCACATATTTACAACCACCCCCTGCAAAAACAAAACTAAAACAAAATAGCCATGTTATGATTCCATGTTATATAAAATTATTGTTTTATATGTTGGTCTTTTAAAGGAATAATATTTGAACATTAGTTTTTCATGAAAAACAAGTGAATTATCCTAATTGAACCATTACCTGTTATGTTCCTGACAAATGAACATAATAGGAGGGTTAAAAACATTTTGACATGAATTCCATAATATTCCATTATAGCTTTATGATGTCACTTTTTTCTTTTTGTTTGACATTTGAGTTGACATGGACTTTGTACAAAGGTCTCACTTGTACTGAAAGTTAAGGATGTTTTAAAATAGTAAAGGATAACACTATATCACTGTAACACTATCCTAGCGTTAACAACAGTCCAACAGAGGCTGCTGTGTTCCACCACACACCTGATGGCGATGTCGTGCACACTGATGTTCTCCTGAGACATGGTCAACAGCAAATCAGGGAGCTTAATGTCCAGAAACAGAGGCAGATCCTGAACCTCCCAACTCATATCCAGCAGGTGCAGGAGGCACGTCTGAGCACAGGAGAGGGCAGGCAACAGCACCCTGGAGAAACAACAAGACGAGGTTCAGACATTCATTTATTTTTATTATTTAAAGAAAAATATCTAAGCTGTGGTAGGGTCATTTATGTACGACTAATTGACTATAACTGTAGAATGAAACTGGACTCACTTGTCATTGAGGGCATTGAAGCCCTGCACTGCATCTACCAGCATTAGAATCAGTTGATGGTAGGAACGTCTGATCTGCTCTTTTAGCTCCAGCCCACAGCCTGATAACTGAGAGAAATAACTAATAGAGAGACAGAAAACAAAAGAAAGAAAAGGAGAGGCAAAAGAGGCAAAAAGAAAAAAAAGGAGAGTTTATTATAGTTAAAATAATAGTAATATATTAGTAATCTTTATTAATTATTATAAACTACTGAACATTCAGGAGAGACAGGTCTTACTTGGTGAAATCTTTCTGGCAGGCCAGCAGCTCCTGTAGGAACAAAATACACGGAGCCTGGAAGAGATGTGGTTTTCCGAGGGACAGTAAACACTGCTGCACCATCTCCAGAACCTGACACACACTCACGGCCTGGGACTTCTTCAAAGTGAGAGTCTGCAGAACACTACACACACACACACACACATACACATACATAAACAATATATACGTTATACAGAGTTATATACAAAGGACTAGAAACCAGAAAATGAAGAATTTAAGCAGGTGGAATCTTTTCAACCAGCTCTTTCATATTTGTAACCATATAAAAGTTATTTCTGTTGGTTAAAAGTGCACAGCAGTCTACTAAGATGTGTTTAATAGTTTGAGGAGTATCACAGCATTGTCAGGCTGGAGCCTGTTCGCCAACCAGGAGGTGGCGGTGGGTAAGAGCAGTATGTCACATTCAGCACCTAGTCATGATTGCTAATCACAGAGAAAACACATTAATATTCATCTGTGTTCCTATAGGTTTATTCTCTTGTTCATTGTAAGGTTTTTTTATTTCTAAGTATCTATGAATAAAAATAATAATGATAAGAATGCCCTCATCCAGTGCAACCTTGCTTCATCCCTTCAAATTACACAGGCTAGTTCAAGCTTAAGCACTTACTCTGTGTTAATAGGAACGGGTAGTGCTAAACTTGTATGGGCTGAATATGCGAAAAAACTACAAACTGAAAAGGGCTATTATTAGAGCTTTGTGTCTAGACATGTTTTAATCAATGATATCACCCATGATATCTGTGAATATTAGTACCCATTAAAATAAAAATGACAGAACAATATTAGGTTGACGAGTAATAAATAATTACAAGTATGATGCAATAAAATGCATTTTTTTTTCCATTTTACTTTTTTTGTTCATGCTAAAACATTTAGTTAATGATGACTGTCTACATAGTGCTCATGCCACATTTGTTTTTTCAATACATATATATTTTCTTAATTTTCTTTACAAACACACTCATTAGGACTCCCCCTATCACTAGTGATGCCCCCAGCACTAGGAGGGTGAAGACTAGTACAAGCCTCCTCCGATGCATGTAAAGTCAGACTCCGCCTCTTATTCAACTACCACAACTGATGCATCACCACTGGGTTGCATCATAGCACACTCAGGAGTAAAGCGCAGCGACCCAGCTCATCAGCCGACAGACACCTGTGCTGACCCACATCACACTAGGAGTGATGTGAAGAGAGTACGCCATCTACCCACCCAAAAAGAGCAAGGCCAATTGTGCTCTCTCGGACTCCGGCTGCTGATGGATTTGAACCGATGACCCTCAGATCATAGTTGCAGCACCTTAGTGCGCTGAACCAATCTAAGCTTACATCAATTTTTCAATGTTAATACAAAATGTATGTAACAAAAATACTAGATATGAACTTCAGAACATCCATATCATAATACTGTGGTACTGTGCTGTACAATTTACACACAGTAATAAAATAAAATAATAGAACAAAATAAAATAAAATTTGTTTTTCACAACGAATTGGTAAAAATCTCACTAAAGACAACATATCAGCACGTCCACGCTGGTCTCACCTGGTCTCACTAATCACCATGTCCTTCATAAAGCTCAGGATGTGTTTGAGGATGGGGAATCTCTCTTTAACTGAAGGAGCAGCGCGAGTCTCCTCCACAGATCTGAAGGACAGCAGTCGGAGTCGGCCGCGGCTGAAGGGCGCTTTACGGGCGAACGCCAGCGGGGACACGGGCTCTCCGGACTGTGAGTGAAGGCTCTCTGTGGAGCCTCTGGAGCCCTGGGCACTGGTGCTGGCACTGCTGGAGGCTCCAGGGTCTGAAGCAGAGGAGACCTGGGTCTGGACCCGACTGTGGTGGCTTGTTCCATTAGAAGCAGCAGCAGCTTCGGCCCCCGTGGGGGTCTGAGAAATGCAGGGAGACGAGCAGGGCTGGAAATCTTCCTCAGATATGGAGACTGAGCGTGAGAGAGGTGCAGCGCTAGCGCCCTCTGCTGGTTTAGTGGAGTCTGGGTCTGGTGGAGGTACGGGAGCACCACCAGCAGGGCTGAACCTGAATAATAGCAAGCTCTTACTGATGCAGATCTCAGCTGGAGAGAGAGAGAGAGAGAGAGAGAGAGAGAGAGAGAGAGAAAGAGAGAGAAGAGTGTACCAGAGAAAAAGAAAAAAAGATTAAAGAGAGTGAGAGCATAATGTTCATGTGTGAATAGCAATGATAGCTATTATTAATATGTCACTCCATATGTCTGAGCATCATTCCAAGTATTTCAGCATAAAAAGAACATATTTGTAATGTGTGACAGCATCCTGTTTTAAAACGGCATCTCTGCCGTTTGTAATTAACCAAAAATTGGGCAAAAACTGGCAGAGTTGTGATAATTATAGGTGCATTAAACATTTTTCTCAGTATAAATAAATGCTCTAGGGGCACGTGGTTAACTCCTCCATATCCTCTTGAGACCCTGCGTCCTCATATGGGGATGCTTCTCTGCATCATTTCTGTACCATCTAGTGGCCAAATGCCAACATTACACTCAATTAAAATATTAAAATAAACTAAATAAAATGATTTGTCCCCATTTGAGGACATATTGAGGACATTTCTGCAGAAATTACTTCTTGTACAAAGACAAAGTTATTTCTTATGAATAAATGAATGAATTGATTCTGTACTCAGAACTTTTCAGTTTGCTGTTGTTTTTCTGTAATCAAGTTTTTACTGAAAGTTTTATAGATCATAGATCAGTAACAATATAGTGCATTACAAAAACGGACAATTTTGTTTTCCATCTCTGTTAAATTCCCTCCACCTTACTCACACCCATCCCTCCCCATCTGTTTGCAGTTGTTTTTCTATTTTACTCTGATAAAAACGTTCATACAGTGAGGAGCAGCAGCAGGAGCTCCTCAGATAAAGTGCTGTTCCTGTACCCTTTATTTCTCTTATGTATATATGTCTGTGCTCATGATCAGTACAGTGAAGGCGGCGTTTAGAGCTGAAGCTAGTGCCACGGACTGTAAAAAGTAGATTTTAATAAGCTTCTTGTGCAATTTTAAAGTTATTAGTGCCTCTTTTTAAATGCTGGCACCCTCCAGAAGGTGTGGAGATGTTTTGAGTCTGGGTAACAGTGTAAAAAGTGATTTATTGGGGCAAAATTTGCCCCGAAGCGGCCGTTATACAGAGTGCTGGAAAAAAGCATAAAATTACTGGATCTCAGAAAGCTGTGGGAGAGCGGAGGAGGGCTATTCAACAAAGGTAAGTACTTTTTATCATGTTTTACTACACCAAAAGTCCATTTTACAATAATGTCTTTGGATATTTTGGCCACTTACCTAAAGATACCATTGTGACTTCGCTTTGGCAATCCCCTTTCTCTCCTGGAATACTGATTTTGCTAACTAGGGATCGCTGCTTCATTTCCAGCTAAAAGCCAAACAATACAGCAAATTAATGAACAATAAAAATAGATAAAAAAAAAAAAAAAAACGCACTTGTTTTAACTAATGGTTACAGCACAAGCACGGCTCAGACTTACCATCCAGGTCCTAATGCCATCAGCAAGTGTGTAGACCTGCATGAGGTCCTCACTCACACAGGTCTGTCCATGCTTAGCCACTGGAAAAGAAAGGGAGAAAGGTTGACATGGTCATTAAATTAAATTTAAACCCTGCATATACAAGATACAGGTATTTAAAAGTAGCCAAGATGGTGCTTTATTATTATTCATTAACGAAACTGAACTTTTACTTACCAAAGTTCTTCAGTGAAGTCTGAAGGGCTGGGGTGTGATACACCATGGCCGCCCAGATGGCGTTCGCGGCCTGATCCACCTTGGATCCCGCAGCGAACTCATTTCTTATCAGATATTTCTTACACGTCAGCATGAGGTTCCTGAAAAGCTCCCCTCTTCCATCACCGCAGTCCTGAGCAGGATTCCACTGAGCAAAGCCCACAAGAAACTCCACTAACTCTTCCTCAGAAGAGCCGGATTTTAACTACAAGAAAATAATAAATGTGCAAAAGAAGAAAATTGCTTAATAATATTACAATGTATAGTCTTTACATGCGACATAATATTAAAAAAATCTTTGATATTACTAATGTTACATTTCTAGGTGAAATGTGATGGAACTATGCACACAGTAATGCTTGTACCTCTTGCGTGATGGCATTACATGGTTCAGGTTCTCTGCTTCTGGCAGGACCACTCAGACCATGCCTGAAGATGGGCTTCCACAGAGGAGAGGCCAACACATGGGTCATCAAAGCAGCAGGGAGCTCCTTCATACTCCGCACTTCTGATCAATCCCACATAACACAGGAAAGACAGTATCGATCAGTAAACAATTCCTCATCTACAGTTTATTTATGGTTGAATAAAGTCTAGTTTTTACTCAATTTGTTCTGAATTGTACTTGTTCTGAATGTGAACAGCATGGTTCTGTGACAGGATGCAGCACCTGTACAACAAGTCCATTAGTAAAATTTCCTCACTACTAAATATTCCACAGCCAACTGTCAGTGATATTATAACACAGTGGAAGAGACTGGGAACAACAGCGACTCTGTCCATGTAAAATAACAGAGCGGGGTCAGCGGATGCTGAGGAGCATAGTGCACACCAACTTTCTGCAGAGTCACTACACCAATCACTCACTACACACCTCCAAACTTCATGTAGCTTCAGATTAGATCTAGAACAGTAGAGTGTACAAAGCTTAATGGAAGAGGTTTTCATGGCCGAGCAGCTCCATCCAAGCCTTATATTACCGAACGCAGCACAGGTAAATGAATCACATGCAACAACATTTTCTAAGGTACACTCTAAAAAACAGAGGTACGATATGAGTACTTTTTTGTACTCGAAGGTACACTATTTATAACTGTACCCTCATTGGTACAATATTGGTCTTTACAGGGTCAGATTTGTTCCCTCTGAAGTACAAAGTCATTTCTAACAGCAATAAGTACAAATTTGTACCATTTAACCAGCCAAAGGGTACATTCAGTATTCTGCATCACTGTACTAATGAACAATATATATTTAAATTGCACATTTTTTATTTGAAAGCCAGACAATTTTGTATCATCAAGTTTTTGAGCCATATTTAGTTGATGATAATGTTTATAATCTTTATGATCTTTACTGCCACAAAAACCATGGGTACAAAAAAGGACTTTCACTGAAAGGTACTTTTTTGTGCCTCAATATAAGGTACAGCCCCAGCGACAAGCTTTGTACTCTTTTAAGTACAAATCTGTACTTATATTTCTTAGAGTGTATGGTAGCAACAAGGCTTCAGAGAGCACAGCTTTGTTTAAATGATCCTGGTTAATTGCCTGGTTTTCTTTTTTTTTTGCACTATAAGATGCACCACATTATAAGGTTCACCATCAATGGTCTATTGGATTATAAGGCATTATGCGACACTAGTAAGGAACAGGGGTGTTGCCATGTTTTCCTTCTAATTCAGCAGCTCTCGTCGCTGGATGGTGGTGCATAACTAAGTTAAGTAAAGCTAAGCTAAGTAGCGCTGGATTCTAATCTACAGTAAGCTTAGAATTTCATATTTCCACTAAGGCTGGATGAAGCAGATTAGCATAAGCGCCTAACAGTAAACGCCACCCAACAGCGATACACTGAGGAACCCTGAGTGTTCCAGTAAAGCCTGGGTAATAATAGCTAGCGGTTCTTCCCACGTAGCTTGTTTTAACCTGAGCAGCAAAAGAGCTAGTGCTTAACGACATTAGCGGGTATAGCTAATGCTGCTCCAGCAGTGCTGGCTGGCATTAGCAGCAGACTTCAGGCCGATATTACTCGTCTCTGAATGGCGAAAGGGCTTAGTGCGGCTAGTGGCTAATGCTAAAACTGCTCCAGTCTCGGTCCTGGAGAACTAAACTGAAGCTCCAGTATACTCCTGTGTGGCTTAACTGCTCCTTAATATCTGACTGGTTGAATTCATACATAAGGCACACTGATGATTATTGGGAAAAATTAAGGATTTTAAGTGCAACATTTTAGAAAGCAACATGGCTGATCTACACTAACATACAGCTCATAATGACAGATTAAATACAAAAACCTCTAATATGTCAATATGTAATATGTTGAGCAGCATACCGTGAGTGGATTTGAGGGCCATGGTTCGGGAGGCCAGGCGGCCCATCAGCCGTGAAACAAGAAGCTGCAGGTCTGAAACCCAGGAAACGTTAATGTCCGGCAGCCCGTAGGCCGTCACCGTGAACTTGTAGCCCCACTCTGTGTTACTGCTGTCTGAGTGGAAGAGAAACTGCAGCTGGTGACCAGCCTTGAACGTGACTTTCTGTAAAACAGAATAAACAAGCTTCTTTTATAATACATTCACTATATATCTTAGCAGAGAGAATACAGCTTAAATAACAGAGAAGATAAACGTCTGACAGTTAAAACATTCACCCCACCTTTGGCCACTTTTCAGTTCCCACTTTCATATCATATCGCACTTTGCCTCCTCTGGAATCAGTAAACTCCAAATAGTCATACCTGTCAATTCAGAAAACACAAATCATTTGTTAAACAAATGACTAAAATGGTTAAAAGGCTAATATAAGAAAAGGAAAATATATAAAAAAATTCTAGTATCTAAAGAGACCAGCTCTGCACCTCTTCTCCGTCTCACAGCGGTCATCAAACTCCACCTCGAAGTAGGTGGCCCCAGGGCAGAGGAATACTGTGTTTTCATGTTTGCTGTCCTCATAGTCGTGAGGAGACTCCATGGTCCAGTTCTTTAATACCACTGGGTGCTGGGGATTCTGACAGGACTCCATATCAGCCTACACAGAAATTATGAAATATTTTTTCATTTTATTTAACATTTATTTAAACACAGATCTCTTTTATCTCTGGTCAAGCATGGCAATAACACACAGATTTATCAAAAAAATCTACACAAGAACATATTCAAACAATTAAATACAACATCAATAAATACAATTTAGTCTAAACTTTGGGAACAATGAATTACAACACGTTAAAAGAAGGGAGGTTGTGATGTCTTTTAAAATATACTTTTCTTTTAAAAACTGTTGATTTTCCAAGAACGTCTTTATAAATAAATTCACACATCAGTGACTTAAAGACAACAATTGTAATACCTTTTATCAGTTCCTGATTTTTTTTTATAATAAATATATATATGTATATATGAAACCTTTATGAGGTGAGCAGCAGCACACCTGCAAACTGCCAAAACATACAAAAAAAATATATATAATAATAACTTACTGATGTGTCAAACACGCAGCTGACCTTTGAACCAGCTTCCTCTGTACTTCTAGTGAGTTCCTTGAGCAGCTCCAGTAAAGTGAAGAAGCTCTTAAGTAGAGTACAGTGAGGGATGTCCAGGGAACTCAGCTCCAGCAGGAATATCGCCTACACAATATTATATGAGATTACAGACATTGTTAGCAGGATCCTATATTTAAAGCAAAAAACTATAATCTTGAGCATCATAGATGAAACATTCAATAAAGCACAATGTATGTGTATGTGTATTGTAAAATAATCTCAGAATCATGTTGCAGTCTTGTAAATAGTGACCCTGCAAGATCCCCAGTCTTGGCAAAATCTTAGTCTGTGACTGAAAAGTCTGTGACTTGTCTCTAGATGTGAGAGGCTGTCAGATTTTAGTCTATTAAAATGCTTTTTGAATTAGTCTAGTGCAGGGTTTCTCAACAGGGGGGCCGTGGACCACCAGGGGGCCTCGAAGCACCCTCTAGGGGTCCGCAGGCTCATCCTCAGAAGGAGACAGTAGTGTTTAGTGAGCGCTTTAAATCAGGGGTCTCAAACTCGCGGCCCGCGGGCCATTTGCGGCCCGCAGAACGATATTTTGTGGGCCGCTACTTAAAATCTAATTAGAACAGCTGCCTTTCAACCACGGAGGAGAAGCTGAAAACTATAGATCACAGTGAGGTTGATTAAAAATCTTAAACTTATGATTGACTACATCTTTTGCTTCATTTAAATAAAATAAAAAAACATCATGGATACGCCCACACGGCGAGCCGAGTCATCAGGTGTTCTGTCGAGTTGTGCTACCCTGTCAAACCGTGCTACTCTTATGTGTATATTTAAAGGTAAAAATACAAAAGAAGCACAATATTAGAGCGTTTCCAGTAAGAAGTTTATGTTCTATATTTGGAAAGCCTAAACCCCAGTTTAGGGTAAAATTATGGTTTATTATACTCTGTTTTTATTAGTTATTATTATTATTATTATTATTAGGGGGGCCTGGACGCTTTCAAGTTGTAAACAGGTGGGCCGTAAGGTAGAATAGGTTGAGAACCCCTGGTCTAGTGTGGTTAGCATAAGAGATATCGATTTAGCCAATCTACCAATTATAGCATCATAGCATAGCATATAGCATTCCCATTATAGGTGTGCCAGAAGAACTTTCAACCCCTGATGGATAAATTAAAAGTACCAGTTGTCTGGTTGCCATTGAGAGAATGGATCCGCCCAGTTTGGCAGTGATGTCATTGGTGGAGTAGCTCTCCATCAGAGTGCTCAGGGTGCCTCTGGTGCTCGTCAGGAACTGATCCACGTCTGCACGACGACGACAACAAGCAAACAAACACAAGAACATATCTTCTCAGTTACATCAAACACCAGAGCAGGGAAAATAAACTGCTCACTCACTGTAATACACTGTAACAGACTCGAATTTATAAACCAGATACGATTTCACACACCAGTTACAATCTCAGGTAACAGCAGTGTCAGACTTCCAGAGGTCAAAAAGGTCAGCAGTGTCCTTCCTCTTTGTGAATCTACACTATACTTACTTACTGATCACTTCAGGAAGCCAGAACTGAGAGACTAATGCAATGAAAATCACACTAAACTAAAACTACATTCAAAACACACCTGACTGCCTATATACCTTTCAAATGGACAGAGACTAAAGCTGCCACTTTGCATAGGTCATTCAAATTATGCAAATAAACAAGCTGGAGGTGAAAGTGGAGAGACAGAAGAAAAACCTGCATACATTTAGCACAACCCCAAATCAGAAATAGTTTGGACTAAATGGAAAAAATAAAATGTGTTTTTCATACACTGACTTTGATTTTGAACAGTTTGAACCCAAGATATTTCATGTTTTGTCTGGTCAACTTTTTATATTAACATTTCATTTGTTAATATATATCTATTCAGGTTCACAAATGTCACTGTGCAAAACAGATGCCTTATTTTAGCCATGTGCTTAAGTGTAGTCAACTTCTCTGTTCACAGAGGCCTCTGAAATAGATCATCACATCATAGAAATATGTGTAGTGTGGTCAGATGAATCAGTATTTTAGATCTATTTAGGAAGAAATGGACACATTTTATTGCAAACCAAAGATGAAAAGGACAGTTTCGCGATTGTGTCAGTGCACTTCTGTGATGTAGCTTTAACAAAGATAAGTACCGGTACATTGAGATGTCCAACAAGTCAATGCAAGACCACATGCTGCACACATTTAAAAAATGGCTGTCAAAAAAAAGGGAACAGGTACTGTACTGTCTGTAATACTGTCCGGTTCACATTAAAGAATGTGCGGAAATTTTTGAAAAGAAATACGCAAAAGCGCCGTCTAGTGCACACCTTATAACATTACAGGCCTGAAATGCAGGAATAGATCAGCAAATTAAATGAAGGTGACCAGATAAAACATGTAATATCTTGAGCTCATACCAAAATTAGTAAAAAAAAAAAAAAATAATAATAAAATAAAATAAATAAATAAAAAAAATGACAAAAAAAAATTAGAAACGATGATTATACTGTCTTCTGATTTGGGTTTGTAGATTCTAAATATTGTAAAAGTCTTTATTCTAGGATTCTTTTTCCTGGAAAATTACTCTATATTAGTGTTTATATTAATTGATGCTTACATCTGATCAGGATGTCTCTAGCCAGTTCGGTGGCTGTGGTCGCTCCTCCTTTGAGCTGCAGGAAACACCAGGACAGCAGACTGCCCTGAAGAGCCCAGAACAGCGACAGCAGGTCCTTCCGACTGGATCTTCCACCAGAGTCCACCATCATCACTTCACACTAACAATCACATATGCACAGGGTGAGAGATCACTAATTCTGTCATTTTAACCAATATTACAAAATACATGTTACGGGGGCGAGTAACACAAAAGTAATGCAATAGTTACTTTTACTGGTAACTACTTACTTTTATAGTGGCGTAACTCAGTTAGTAACTCAGTTACCTTTTTGGAGAAGTAACTAGTAACTATAACTAATTACTTTTTCAAAGTAACGTGCCCAACACTGGCTTTAGCCATACGCACACTTCCCCAGAAATGTAACTACACAATGCGGACGACAGCAGCAGCTGTGATTGGTCCACACTTTCCTGCCTTCCCGGTTTAACTGCAGAGCAATGCAGATTCATGGATACACGAATGCAGAAGTATAATCGCACACAGCTGCGTAGGGCACTTACGTAAGCAACACTGTAGACAATGTGTTGACTCAACACAGAGTCACAGTATAAATTGGGCCCACTATTTATCACCTGCTGCACTATTTAAGGTGGAACAAGTTAAGAAAACTATTCAGCTTGTTATACTTTCTGTAAAGAGCCCAAACACATAGAAACTACATTAAACTAAGACAGATAAAGGTTAATATAATGGTTATATCAATCTTACAGGTGATTTCTCATAACCTCTGTCTGTAGTGAGGCCCATGTAGCCCTAACACCTCATCCTTCAAAACCACAATTATATGACGCACACTAAAGACATAGCCCAAAAAAGTGAGCAGTCACACACATTTAATTTACAGGTGCTGGTCAACGAATTAGAATAATTTGAAATAGTGCAATCATGAAATTCTTTGAATGCATTTTTTGTGCAGAAAGCAAATCAGGTGTTCACCGCACCTGTCCTACTCGTTAGACTAATCACAGAACTCGTTACCTGGAAAAAAATTTGCTCAGCTGAGCTTTCCAAAAGGCCCATTTAGGCCATTTAACTGTGACACTGTTGTTTTATTGAATTAGAATAATGGAGAAACCGTTTCATTGAATTAGAATAATTTTTATTATAATTACAATCATCACTTTCTCAGTATTTTGTGGCTGCCCCCTTGGCTTGTATGACTGCCTGAAGTCTCCGCGGCATCGATTTGACCAGCTTGTCGCAAGTTTCCGCACTCACAGCTTCCCAGGCAGTGCCGATGTTCTGCTTCAGTTGGTCCAGCGTAGTAGGCTTTCTGTCGCGAATTTTCCGCTTGACGATGGCCCAAAGGTTTTCAATGACATTGAGGTCAGGCGAGTTGGCCGGCCATGCCAAAACTTCAAGCTGTTTTTTATTGAACCAATCTTTGTTCGACTTTGCCGCATGAGCCGGTGCAAGATCCTGTTGAAATATGAAGTCTTCTTCGCCGAACTGTTCCTCAACAGTCGGAATCAGGAACGTTTCCAGAACATCTTGATATACGGCAGCATTGACAGTCTTCTTGAGGAAGCAGAGTTTCCCTACACCTCGAGCGGACATGCATCCCCAGACCATAACGCTCTGGGGAAACTTGACGGATCTTTTCACGCACTCGTGGTTGTAGGTTTCGCCACCACGACGCCAGACACGAGGACCTTGGTCACCGAAGGAGATGCAGAAGCGTGATTCGTCACTGAAGACCACTTTCTGCCAGTCTTCAGCAGTCCACTCGCCGTGTTCTTTGGCCCACTTCAGCCGTTTCTCCATTTGTTTCTTGTTCAGCAACGGTTTTACTGCAGGAACAAGAGATTTGAAGCCGAGTTCGCGCAGACGACGGTAAGTGGTTGATCTGGAGACGTCAGCGCCGGTCTGCTTGTTCCACAAGTCGGTGAGCTCGGAAGTGGACTTGAACCGGTTGCTGACTGCGATCTTTCTCAGCTGCTTGTTGTCGCGAGCAGAAGTTTTTCGGACGCCGGAACAGTTGGTGCGCTTGCTGCAGTTTTTCTTGAGAGCTTTGCAGACGGAAGACTGGCTGATGCCGAGCTGCTCAGCAATTTTAGTTTGGGTCAAGCCTTGTTGGCGAAGGGCTTGAATTTGAGCCACTATTCCGGTTGAGAGGTTGCGCTGCTTACCCATGATTGATTTTACAACTTAGAAATTCTACTCAACCCTGACTTTAAACTGCACAGTGAACACTCTTCACAGAAAACAAAAATTCGAGCATTTATTCTAATTCAATGAAACGGTTTCTCCATTATTCTAATTCAATAAAACAACAGTGTCACAGTTAAATGGCCTAAATGGGCCTTTTGGAAAGCTCAGCTGAGCAAATTTTTTTCCAGGTAACGAGTTCTGTGATTAGTCTAACGAGTAGGACAGGTGCGGTGAACACCTGATTTGCTTTCTGCACAAAAAATGCATTCAAAGAATTTCATGATTGCACTATTTCAAATTATTCTAATTCGTTGACCAGCACCTGTATTTTAGTTCAGTGCGTCTGCTTAAAGGAACAAACCTCTTTAGTGGCCACGTGGAGTAAAGTATCCATGACGGTGAGGATAGGAGAGATGTCAAAGTCAGCAGGAGCTCCTTTAGGAGGCAACAGCAGCAGACCACTCGGGTCTTTATCACTGCACAGAGACAAAGCAATCAGTGTATTACATACACAGACAACATGCGTCTAAAATTACACATGGCACAAAAACACATTTATTTATTTATTTATTTATTTTTTCATATAAATAATGATTTAAAAAAATGACAATAACATGATTTTTGCAAAGGAAATCCAAAATGAACTAAATATTCAATTATTTTTTCATATAAATGCAGTCAGTCAGACATGACAATTACGTATCTAATACTTTTAAGTATAGAATAAGAGATGAGGTTAAGAGAAGAGGTTAATGTGGCTATCAAACACTGGACTTTGGACCATTACCAATCTGATTTGCAAAAGGACATACTCAAAATACACTATATAACATATGCACAACTCTACACTTTAACATCAAACGTCTGCTATTGGATTAGTCCTCATCAAATATTAGAACTAGCATTTTCAACATTGGTCTGATGCTAATATCTCTTCAAAGGCACATTTTAAGTGACAATAGTAAGAAACAAGGGTATCGCCATGTTTCCTTTCTAATTCGAGCAGGTCCCCCTGCTGGGTAAGAAGACCTGTAAAGCTAAGCTAAGTAAACAAAACTGTAAGTAAAAAAAATATATATATATTTATATGTATGTATATATATATATATATATATATATATATATATATATATATATATATATATATATATATATATATATATATATATATTAAAGTCAAATGAGCGCTGGATGTTAATCCACACAGACTTTTCTCCTGAAAACTTTTTTTTTTTGGGTGAGTAAAGCACTTCCATTTATTTACAGTAAGCTAAGATTTCCAATTTTTTCAACAAATCAGCAGCGTTAGTCGCGGTTACCAGCGCTTAGTGCTAGTACATGCCACCCAACCCTTTTAAGGATTTTAAGTGCTCCTCATTGTGTGGAAAATACGGGACTTCTGTTTAACAGCGTCTCTTAAGTGTGTGTTTGTTTTGAAATGTTACCTGAAATAATTGCAGAGTGACTCAAAGGTCAGCTTTACTGACTCCGGCTGTTCCTCCTCTGTTATGTTCTTCTAAAACATACAAAACACAATATAAAACACACACTGCTTATTTTCTTACACTTTTTTCAGATGTTTCACTCCATTTCCATCCCTCTTTCTCACAAAACCACCTACCCACCCACAGACACATACACACACACACACACTCACCATCATGTCGAAGAGCTTGTCTCGCCGGCTCTGTTTGTCTGGGTAGAAGATAGCTGCACCGCTGAGGATGGCCCTAACTGCCTCCTTCCTCAGAGCTTTCTCCTCAGCAGTCTCTCCTTCAGGCCCGTCCACCACTGCAATACCAAGTTTACCAAGTATCTGAGTTTAGAACTGCAATTACTTTTCTACACTGTGCTGATCAAATTTCCTTTTCTTATATTAAACAAGTTGGATAATATAAAACATTAAATCACATTAACCCTTAGAACCTGAACTCTAGCCTGTTTTGGTGTGTTTTTTTTCTCAGTTTTTGTCAATTTCTCTTTCAGGTCTTATAACACAGTAATTATATCAGACAGACACATGAGCCATGAGCTCTTTTACTCCAGAAGGCATACGGCTGCTCAATAGTTTAATCATTGGTAATGTAAAAGTCAGCAGAATTGTTATATTTTTCTTGGAACTGGCCATGTTTTGGTCAAAATTTTACCAAACACCTGTTTTTTTTACTTATTTTTGAATGTATAGACTTTAAATAAATTCACACCTAGGAAATCTATAAAAAATGGTTAGATTAGAGTGTTTATGAGTTGAAAGCATAAGAATATTGATGATAGTTCATTACATGGCTTATTATTTTGACAAAATACATGAACAGCATCAGGCGGAGTTATTTTTCTAGCTTTATTTTTTTCTGTGGACACTATTTTGGGTCATTTACTGATATTTGGTTTAAAGTATTTTATAAATATGTTCAAAGCACTAGAAGGAAATGATATTGGTTGGGAAAAGCAAATTGCACATATTTTTTGGGGGGAGGATCAGTGGCAATGATGACGTCATGTGATTTACTCAGAGACTTTGAGCAAATAAATAGAGTTATAATGGAAGAACAAAACAAGGAATTTTGAAGGAGATCTTATTTTTTTTTAGGTGTTTTCTCAATGGGTTTCTTGCAGATACTTTACTGCACTGGGATGTAACCACTATTTTTAGAAATAATAAGTTCCGCCCTTTCTTACTCTATATGCTTTATGCTAATATGTGAAGGCATTGCTGAGTAATTGGGCTAAAAACACAAGGTGCAATTTTGGATAGAAAATCCGTCCGTAGGGTTCTAAGGGTAAAGAGTCATAACTGCTCAATGAAGTGTTGTATACTAGTATGAATATAAGATGAGTCCACAGAGCAGAGTGGCCGTCTGTACCCTGACACAAGTGACTGTAGAGCTCCCCTACAGCCTCAGCAGGGTCCACCTCTGTGCTCGCCGATGCTGAAGGTGCTTCAGCTGAAGATGATGGTGATAACGCTGTGTTCTCCACAGGCCGCCGGGAGTCCGGTAGAGCGGGAAGAGCTGGGAAACAGTTCTGTAGGAGCTGCAGCAGAACGACCCGGGTCCTCACTGCCTCCTCTCCGTCTCTGATAACAACATACACGCATAAAACAAGAGTTAAGAGTGGTAACTCTGTTAAAACAGATAAGCTCTTCTACACTTTGTAAATAAGAACTTTTTATTTTATATAAGACTGGTCATGAACTATCATATTTTCGCACTATAAGGCGCACTGAATTATACACTATAAGGCGCACTAGCAATTAACGTCTATTTTCTGGTCCATTTTTATACATAAGGAGCACAGGATTATAAGATGCATTATGAGATACTAGTAAAGAACAGGGATGTCGCCGTGTTTCCCTTCTAATTCAGCAGGTCTCGCCGCTGCAGGGTGGTAAAGCTTAGAAAAAAAAAAAAAAAAAAATTCTCAAACTAGTGCTGGATGTTAATCTACACAGACTTCTTTCCTGAAAACTGTTTATATGCAGTAAGCTTATATTCACGAATTTCTCCAGCACTAAGTTTGGAGCATTAGCATTAGCAGCTAACCGTTAGTGCTTAGTGCTATGGTTAGCAGGTAATGCTCATGCTGCTCCAGCAGTGCTAGGCATGGTTAGCCACAGGCTACAGGCCGATAATACTCACCTCTGAACGGCAAAAGAGCTGGCGCTTAGCGGCTAATGCTAATACTTCTCCAGCCCCGGTGCTGAAGAACTAAACTGGAACTCCTGTATCATGCTGTACAATGTAGCAAATTGGCTTTTCTGCTCTTTACTACCTGACTGGTAGAATTCATACATAAGGCGCACTAGATTATAAGGCGCACTGTCGATTTTTGGGTAAATTAAAGGATTTTAAGTGCAACTTATAGTGCAAAAAAACATGGCATTACTATCGGCCCAATAAGCATGGAATTGTGAAAGAATTAAAAGAATGAAAAAAATGTACAAAACTGCCAGATTCCAAAACCGCCTTGCATGCCAGCCATAATATATACGGTGGTGTAAGTCTGCTATATACTTACATAGACCTGAGTTTTCTGTAGAAGTCCCAGAAGAGTGGCAGGTTCAGTCCACTGAAGTCCAACAGAGTCTTCTGTTTGTGCAGTGTCATGTCCTATAATCAGATGAACACCCATTAATTACTGTACATGCATACACAACAATGCAGATTACAGAAGACACGTTTAAATTGCAAACCAAAAGTAATCCTGGTCACCACTTAAAATGTTTAAATCACTTGTGGTATTATTTATTATTATTCATTTTAGAGATGTATTTCACTCCCCCCCCCAATTTAGCTGATTGATTGAGCTGCTAGTCAGCTACTCCCCATCACTAGTGATTCCACAACACTAGGAGGGTGAAGACTAGCACATGCCTCCTCCGATACATGTGAAGTCAGACTCTGCCTCTTTTCAAACTGTTGCTGATACAGCATTGCTGAGTAGCAACACAGCACACTTGGAGGAAAGTGCAGTGACTCTGTTCTGATACATCAGCTCACAGACTCCTCATGCTGATCGACATCATCCTACTCATCCAGGGAGAGCAAGACCAATTGTGCTCTCTCAGGGTTCTGGCAGCTGATGGCAAGCTGCATGACTGGGATTCGAACCAGCGATCTCCTGATCATAATGGCAGTGCATCCATATTATATATACAGTATTATATTCATTCATAGCTTAAGCAGTGTAGACTGAACTGACTGGTATTTTAGATCTTTTTAGACTACACTTAGACTACAATTTCTGGTGAATAAAAAATTTAACTAAATACATTTTAAGCTTGTGAGCTGTTAGTAGACAGATGTTTGTGAGAAACATGTGATTAATAATTTGTTACCATGTCTCTAGTGAGCTGCTGAATGAAGTAGAGGGTCTTCTTGACTAGTGTTAAGCTGGTGACCAGACCACAGTCGCCCCCCTCAGGCTGCATGTTCAGTTCCTCGCCCGTCTCCAGCCTCTCGGTGTCTGGACACGTGTAGCCACTGAAAGCCACCTGCTGGACTCCAAGCCGCTCCGCTGAGTCCTGCCTCGTGCACAGGAACTTCACCATCAGGAACTGAGGAAGGACATACACCAGGAAGAAGACCAGTTACTATAGTATTTGGACGAATGCATTGGAACACATGTTCATTCCTGTTTAGACAGAAATCTTCTATGGGTGAATTTCCTACATTGGACACACGGCACAGCTGCAGTTTGATCTCTGCATCATTCCAATCATCCTCCAGTTCAAACCATCCAACAGGCTCCTCCTCCGTCATCTCTGCTGCTCTCGTACTGGAATGCCTGCGTGAGAGGAGAACTGATTAAGGAGGACTGAAGCAGAGAATCAGATACCAACACAAAGTCTATTTTTGACTATTGGTTTACACTTCGGTACCACTTTAAAGTAAGAGTACCTTTATAAAGGGTTTATAAATGGTTTACAATTAGCTTATTAATGGTTACTAATTAGGTTGCAAATGCCTTAAAAATCATTAATAACAGGTTATAACACATAATTAGAAAGGGCAACAATATAGAAGGCTGTGGGTTCACTATTTGGCAAACAACAGGTCATTGTTGCCCTTTCTACGTATGTGTTATAACTGATTATTAATGATTTTTAAGGCATTTACAACCTAATCAGTAACCATTAATAAACTAATTGTAAACCATTTATAAACCCTTTCTACAGGTAGTCTTATTTTGACGTGGTACATACACTTCTTTATTGAGTTATAGCCTTTTTAAGTGCCCTATGCTGCTGCTGGGTCAGGCTACATTGTACATGTAGGTTATGGCGTATATTGGACGCAGTATACACGGGCCTTTAAAGCAAATGAAAACACACCTGTAGCTGGTTTCTCTGGTCCGAATTAGGTGATTAGTCTGTTTCCTTGGAGTGTTCTTCAAACAAACCACACAGGCACATTGTCTCTTTTGACTGGTCAGAGCTTTCTGGGGCAGGATTATAAAAATAAAGTACAGTACAGGCCAAAAGTTTGGACACACCTTCTCATTCAATGCATTTTCTCTGTTTTAATGACTATTTACATTGTAGATTCTCAATGAAGCATCAAAACTATGAATGAACACATGTGGAGTTTTATTTACTTAAAAAAAATAAGCTGTCCTCCACAGTCACCGGACATGAACCCAATCCAGATGGTTTGGGGTGAGCTGGAGCACAGAGTGAAGAAGGCAAAGGGGCAACAAGTGCTAAATAAACACCTCTGGCAACTCCTTCCTTTAAGACTGTTGGAAAACCATTTCAGGTGACCACCTCTTGAAGCTCATTGAGAGAATGATGCCAAGAGTGTGTAAAGCAGTAATCAGAGCAAAGGGTGGCTATTCTGAAGAAACTAGAATATAAAACATATTTCAGTTATGTCACTTTTTTGTTAAGTACATAAAACTGAACGTGTTCATTCATAGTTTTGATGCCTTCAGCGAGAATCTACAATGTAAATAGTCATGAAAATAAAGAAAATGCATTGAAAAAGAGAAGGTGTGTCCAAACTTTTGGCCTGTACTGTACATTTCGCAAGAAGGCAGTGTTCCAGACAGGTGTGTATATTTCTGCAGCGTGGAGCTGCTTGTTTCATTGCAGAAGCGCACCCTCTGGTGTCCTCTTGGTAGCTTTAAACAACATGATTCTCAGCCAACACTGCACTACCCTCCTGTTACTCCCTGTGCCTATTTTCCTATTTTTGGATCGATATTAGCTCACAGTCTGCATTAAGGCACTGATTAGCATATCCCCAGTAATAAGTATTGTGTGTAGAAATGAGTAGTCATGTTTACTGGGCTTACTTGTCTTGAATAAATTCTTTGTAGTCCTTAAAGTCCCAGGAGTCATATTTCTTAAACCTCTTAAAGTGCTTGTCTGCATCAAACACTTCTGTGTCATTATAAGAAAAGACCAGGCCACATTTAGCCCCTATGGCCCCTTTCCGCACCTGTGGAGAAAAAAAAAATGAAGTATGCAGGAAAGCCTACAAAAGAAGCTAGACTATGACGCGTAATAATAGGTACAGATGTTATAGATATACTATTTTTACCATTTTGCTCAATTAAAGGATTTTAAGTGCGCCTTATAGTGAGAAAATTACGGTAATGTACAATTGAAGAAAGAATGAATAGGGGATATATATATATATATATATATATATATATATATATATATATATATATGTGTATATATATGTATATATATGTATATATATATATATATACATATATATACACACACTCACCAGGCAGGCACCTTTTATTGTGAATTAGTTACACATTGAAGGAGAACCTTTAAAAAGGCTTTTTAATATGATGCAACATAATATTTGTCTCATTTGCAGTCGCAATTCCATTATAGTTAGCTAACTATTGAACTAATCCAGCAGGCACCCCGTTTTACACTAAGCAACGCGTAATACCTTCAACACAGCACTGAGAAGGGTTTAGACAATTATGGCCCCACCCCGGAGTGAAAATCATGAATCTGATTGGTTAGCTTGTCCTGTGACTTTGCTAAAATACTCATTACTACACCCATTAAAAAATCAGGTATTTTAAAAAGCTTTGATTGGTTAGAACAGCTGTCAGTCAGATAAGAGTCCGATAGCAACTAAAAAAACACAGACTAATGCTTTGAATTAGTAGCTGTTTTTTATTTTAGTTAATTTATAAAAAAAAAAAAATATATATATATATATATTTCCTTGTTAAATATTATGTAATAATTTATATGCACCTATTGTCACCCTATTGTCAGGGTTAGAAGGACCTCACTGCACACCACATTAATATATATTACTTATTGCATTTGTAAGACAATTTTAAACATATAATACATTTTTATTTTATAGTAACATCAGAAAATACTGTATGTATTGTCAAAAATATATCAGTCAACTTCCATATTGGTACAGTCCTTAGTCTTTAAATAGCAATATCACTGTAAATCAGAAATGGCAATACTGTATATCATCCAGCTGTACTGACGAAAAATTGGTCTAAATAACATGTAAACCCACATCATATCAGCCGGAAATCATATCAGCTGTAAAGACACTTACTTTAATTCTGAGCTGTGTGACTTGGAAGCACGTCTGATCCTCAGTTGACAGAATCACACTGGCTCTCCTCTTTCCACTCTCCGTCAGAAAGCCTGCACAATTCAAACACTCGTAAATTTGACTCCGTTTTATGAAATATCATCTTCACCGTTTGGTTAAGCAATAAATAAAAGTGTAAAATTTGTTATGGTTTAAACTTGGTCAAAAATATAGGTGATTTCCAAAGAATATCTTTCAAACACAATTTAGATTAAGTGTTTTTAAGTGTCTTCAATAGTTACTAACTCTAGTAAGGCTTAAATCTACGTGTAGAAGAAGAGAACTCACAGGAACAGTACAAAAAAAAACCATACTGCACATAAATTATTCAACCAATCCATAATAAGAGTGCTGAGAGTACCATCTCCAGTAGTGGGCTCGGTCAGCATGTTCTCGGGTCCGCACTTGTCATCTCGGCTCTTCACGTCACAGGCCTGCAGATGCAGCTGCAGATGTTTTCCTACAGCAGACAGACGAATATCAAACTTACTGAAGTGGAGAAGTTGCAAACCCCGGTGTGCAGTTCTGTCTCAGACAGATACTGTATATGAATGATTACAGGTGTGGTCTAATTAGACAGTGGGTCTCGACACAACGTGGTGTAAAATAGTGTAAAATTTTCCCACTTTCCCCCTAAAGAGACTCTCGGAGATCAATTTTTGGTAGTGCATCTCTTGGTGAAAAAACGCAGACTGTAAAGACTCAAAGACATACTTTAAGAGGGGAGGATCTTTTGAAGGGTCGTTTCAGCTGCTCACCATTAAGGCCGTCCATCAGCCAGACATGTGAATGAGAAAACTGGTTCTGGACTGTTACACACTGGACTCATATAGTTTAGGCACAAATCCAGGTTCTGTTTGGGATCTGATGTTGCTGTTTTTAAAATAAGCCATAATTCCCTTTTTTCTCTGCAATTATCAAATAAATTCAGTTATATATAGAGCTACTGTCACTCCAGTGTGTTAGCTTGTTATGCTAACTGGCTAGCATTAGCTTGCATACTGCCTACTCTGCTTCTTTGGCGGTGCCTTTCTATGCAGTGCCTCCAGCAAGGCCAGACCTATAATGCATTATTTCTTTTTTGTCAATCAGTGCATAAACAGTGGGTGCTTTACAACACACCAAGGTGTCTTTTAAGTTAACCTCTTTAGTCTAATTCTGTATTATTCTGTTTAATTAAGGTGTTTTACCATTTTTGTAAAGCAGCCGGAGGCGCACTGATGCCATTGAGGCCAGTAGAGAGGCAGCACGGTACTCTGAGTCCACACGTTCACAGATTCCAGACAGAGAGAGCAGCACTTTAGCCACACTACCCCGAGCCAGAGCAAACGCCAGGAGAGTCAGCTCAGCATCCGGAGTCACACAGCAACTACAGCAAACAGAGGAAAACAAGACCAATGAAGAGAAAATGCAGAAACAAGGAGAAAAGACGGAAAAAGGAAGAACATAATGACATAATGAAATAAAGAACTGCAAACACAAGTGATTATTATTAACAGCTTGGTAAACAGCAGCTGACTACAGTGTACAATTACTCACGGATTACTGCTGCCTGTAATTACAGATTCACTATTCAAAGGCTAGAGAGTAAACAATGCTGGAAAAAAAATCAATAATTACACAGAGAACAGAAGAAAAAGCGATCATCAACTGTCGTCACCCAGCTCTGAACCGAGCCTGCTAGACTGTGCTGAAGAGCTTTAGTGTGTGTCAGCGTCTGACTGACACTGCATAACTCAGAGGAAGCCAGCAACGCTAAAATCTGCCTGCATGCACCATGAAGGAGAGCGACCTTACTCTGCAATTCTGAGGAGGAAGGCGTCCACTTCTTCCAGTATGTTCGGAGAGAAGAACTTGGGGAACTCGGTGGAGGATGGTGTTAAGGATAAGGGAGGCATGTGCTGCAAGGCTTTTCTAAAGAAGAGGAAAAGGGAAATTCATTTAAAAAAAACTCAAACCTAAAGATATCATTACATATCCCATCTCATCCCATATCCATTCTTTGTAATTCTTCACTTGACTGCACACAATTATTACTGGATCAAAACAGATCTTTCACTGGATAGTTCTACCTTTTCAGAAATTCTGGTTGATAGACCAGACAGACTTAAAAAAATACTCAATGTCTAATACATTGAGTGAGATGGTGGTGGGTGGGGTGGTGCTTGGATGGAGTAGAGTGGTGTTTGGATGTTGTGGTGTTTTGGTGGGGCGAGGTGGTGTTTGGATGAGGTGATCTCTGGATGGAATAGAGTGATGTTTGGATGATGTGGTGTTTTGGGTGGGATGGTCTTTGGATGAGGTGGTGTTTGGGTGCATTGAGGGGTTGTGGTGTTTAGGTAGGGTGGTGTTTTGGTGGGGTTATGTGGTGTTGTGGATTTTGGACGGAATGGGGTGGATTTTGGGTGGGGTGGTGTTTGGATGAGGTGGTGCTTGGGTGCATTGAGGTGTTGTGGTGTTTGGGTAGGGTGGTGTTTTGGTGGGGTGGTGTGGTGTTGAGGATTTTGGGTGGGATGGGGTGGTGTCTGGATGTCGTGTTTTTTGGGTGGGGTGGTGTTTGGATGAGGTGATGTTTGCATGTGGTGAGGTGTTGTGGTGTTTGAGTAGGGTGGTGTGGTGTTGAGGATTTTGAGTGGGATGGGGTGGATTTTGGGTGGGGTGGTGTTTGGATGAGGTGGTGTTTGCATGTGGTGAGGTGTTGTGGTGTTTGAGTAGGGTGGTGTTTTGGTGGGGTGGTGTGGTGTTGAGGATTTTGGGTGAGGTGGTGTTTGGATGAGGTGGTGTTTGCATGTGGTAAGGTGTTGTGGTGTTTGAGTAGGGTGGTGTTTTGGTGGGGTTATGTGGTGTTGTGGATTTTGGGTGGAATGGGGTGGATTTTGGGTGGGGTGGTGTTTGGATGAGGTGGTGCTTGGGTGCATTGAGGTGTTGTAGTGTTTGGGTAGGGTGGTGTTTTGGTGGGGTGATGTGGTGTTGTGGATTTTGGGTGGGATGGGGTGGTGTCTGGATGTCGTGTTTTTTGGGTGGGGTGGTGTTTGGATGAGGTGGTGTTTGCATGTGGTGAGGTGTTGTGGTGCTTGAGTAGGGTGGTGTTTTGGTGGGGTGGTGTGGTGTTTGGATGAGGTGGTGTTTGCATGTGGTGAGGTGTAGTGGTGTTTGAGTAGGGAGGTGTTTTGGTGGGGTGGGGTGGTGTTGAGGATTTTTGGTGGGATGAGGTGGATTTTGGGTGGGGTGGTGTTTGGATGAAGTGGTGTTTGCATGTGGTGAGGTGTTGTGGTGTTTGGGTGGGATGGGGTGGTGTCTGGATGTCGTGTTTTTTGGGTGGGGTGGTGTTTGGATGAGGTGGTGTTTGCATGTGGTGAGGTGTTGTGGTGCTTGAGTAGGGTGGTGTTTTGGTGGGGTGGTGTGGTGTTTGGATGAGGTGGTGTTTGCATGTGGTGAGGTGTTGTGGTGTTTGAGTAGGGTGGTGTTTTGATGGGGTGGGGTGGTGTTGAGGATTTTTGGTGGGATGAGGTGGGGTGGTGTTTGGATGAACATCACCCTTACACTCATTCCTTACCTGCACTTACTCACAGTTATTGTGTCGCATACTGGACAATTTCCTCACTTCCACACACACACTCTCTAGATATCTGCATATCTACATAGCATCGTATATTTACTTATTCTGACTTACTTAATATATTTCCGTGCAATATTTGTCTATAGTGTAAGTTATTACATGTATTGTTATTGAGTGTACTGTGTATATTGTTTATACTGTAAAGCTATCTGTATATCTTATTTTATATTATATTTTATTTTATTATTCTTTTTGTAAATATTTTTCTCTGCACATTGGTGGGAATCGGCAGCCACGTTTTTCACTCACATGTAAACCTGTACTCTGTGATGTGACAATAAAAATCTTGAAAAGCTCTTTGCTCTTTAAAAGGTGTTATTGAATGATATTGCTATTATATTATATTATCACTACATTAGTACCTTAAAAATAATGTAACCATAACATAGTTTATTACAATAACTCTTGGGACAATACTGTATATTGTCCATTAAAAAGTTACGGTAATAATGGACATAAGAAGCTAAACTCATTTCTGAGTACAGACAGATCTGAATCGCTCGAGGAGTCAAATGAGTTTTTAGATAATCAAGAGAAACATTACGCAGTTGGAAATCCTCCTCTAGCTGAAAAAAAATCAATGAGGGGAATCTTCCTGTTAAGCAATTATGCTGAAGTGCTGTTAGATAGTGGGGCTAATCTTGCTGACTCACTGCGTGCTCTGTAAGACGGTCTGAGCGAGGACAGGGTTGGTCTCCATCGACGCTGTGACCAGGGAGGTGAGGAGAGAGAGGTACCAGATAGCCGAGGCGTCCGACACGGACACCTCCTTGTTCTTAGTGATCTGGTAGCCCAAGGTCTTCAGGCCGTGGATGCGCGTGTCACAGCCGTCGCTCAGGCAGCGCTTAATGTTGATCTGAACATCTGCACAACGAGAGATCAATACATCATCACTGTCTCACATAAACCTCAGACCTCCAAGAGTGAGAGTAATAATGCAGAAGTCAATCTCACATGGTTGACTAATGTTGGCGTTGTCCAGCAGGGCCACGTATCCAGTGACGTTGCTGGGGATGCGGATGTCTCTGATCTCCTGCAGAGAGCGCCGGCTCTTTCCCACAGACACAGACACCAGCTGGGGCATGTAGCTGTGGTCATTGGAAGCCACAGCAATGGCCAGTCGCCTCAGTACCACATCTGGCTTCATCTTTAACCTGCAGAACCAACATATAGAAAAGACCTGTTCAGGACTAGATTAAAAAGGACTTTCTACAGTATTTTTTATTATTAGTAGTAGTAGTATTAGGAACAAGCGCCGCACTACTACAACTGACAAACACTGGCCTCATTTTTATTGGATTTTTTTTTTGTTTCTATAGATTGTTTAATTTAACCTGTTAATTTAAAAATAGAGGGTTTAAAGCTGTAAAAATCTATGTATGGACCAAAAACTGTGCAACTGTGTCTCACTTGACTCCTTTCAGTTTATTAATTGCATAAAGTTGGTTGAAAGCTAAAGTGCAAGGTATATAAATGTTTAAATGTAAATATAAATGTACATGTCCTTCTAAACTTAAAACGGGGTGTCTGGTCTAAAGTCTATAAGGTATAAATATGTATATTGGCATCATCAGAAATATACACATGTAATATCAGCATCCAACACTGGTGCATTTCATAATTATTAATGTTTATTTGGCTGGTTTAACATGAAACAAATATATACTGTGACAAAAATTACATTATTATGTTTGTGTGTTAAATATTTTAAATAAATGTGCTCAAAATACAGGGGTGTCTAAAACTTTTGCATAAGACTGTATAGAGCACACATATATCTGTGATGCTACACAAGAAAAGTGATCATGCCTGATCCAGTGGGAGCGTGCACTGCCATCCGACTGCCAGAAAGATGCTGTTTCTCCATTGGTCATCTTCGGGATGTCAGTAGCATTAGAGGAGGCCTCGATGAAGCTGTAGCACTGAGAGATAACCTTCACTCGATCCACCTCCTGATCCTGGTTCAGTTCTGCCCTGTACTGAATGTCCAGGTCTATGAGGAAAGGAAGAGAAAAAAAAAATTTAGAAGTGCTTTCTCATAATCAGATCACCTGGATGACTACACTCACTGTCTTTGGGAGCAGGAATAAATGAAGGTAGCTACCTTTCTCCTTCTGCAGCAGGTAGTCCAGGAAGTCCTGCAGTACAGAAGACCTCATGGTGCAGATGCTGTTGTAGCCCTCCAGTGCAGGGAAGGGAATGGCATTGCTGGGGATGCGGTTCCTGTGGAGGAACTTCAGGATCTTTGAGGCGTGTGCTCCTAATCTGTCCTTAGATTTGGAGAAGATATCCACAAATCCTGAAAAAAGAACAACGAGGAAATAAAGAAAAAGTGCATCATTTATTTTAAATAAGTAACACTTTCCTTCTCTCTTTACACAAAAACTTTACGAAACTGCACCATTAAAAACTATTCTAGTGCACTTCAAAAAAAATTAATATTATTAAAAAGTGACTTTATTTCAGTAATTTAGTTTAAAATGTGAAACTCATTTTCTATAGATGTATTAAATACAGAGTGATCTATTTTAAGCATTCATTTCTTTTATTGTAGATGATTATGGCTTACAGCCAATGAAAACCGCAAAACAGCATCTAAGAAAATTAGAATATTAAATAAGAACAATTGGTACTTTTAGCAGTGTGGGCAGTGTGCTGAGTCCTGCTGGAAATTGAAATCCATAACTCCTTAAAACCATAAAACTCCAAACCATCACTGATTGTGGAAATTTCACACTAGACCTCAAGCAGTTTGGACTGTGTGTCTCTCCACTCTTCCTCCAGACTCTGCTCTCTTGATTTACAAATGAAATGTAAAATTTACTGATGATCAGTGATGGTTTGGAGAGACATGTCATCTGCTGGTGTTGATCCACTGTGTTTTATTATCAAGTCTAAAGTCAGTGCAGTTTTGTTTTCCCACAAAATCTTACAGCACTTCATGCTTCCCTCTGCTGACAACTTTTATGGAGATGTGGATTTTCCAGCAGGACTTGGTACACTGCCCACACTGCCAAAAGTACCAATTGGCCTTATATAATATTCAAATTTACTGAGACACTGATTTTGGGGTTTTTATTGGCTGTGAGACATAATCATTAACAATAAAATAAATAAACGCTTAAAATAGATTACTCTGTGTTTAATACATCTATATAAAATATATGAGTTTAACATTTTGTAACAAAATTACTGAAATAAAATATATTTTTAATTATATTCTATTATTTTTAAATGAGTAGTATATCATATATTATATTGCAGGAGATTTTTTTAATTTATACATTGCTGACACAGATGTGCAAATGCGCGCACACAGCTTGTCTAGTCCCTGTACATAAGTTTTGTCAATAGAACAGAATTTATAAAGGGTTCAAGCTACTCTGATAGTGTGTTAACTGTTTTGTTTTCACACAACTTGAAACCTGTAACTCATGTAGTGAAAGTTCACCACAGGCTTACAGGAATCTAGAGTTACCTGGAGTCAGTGAGCAGGCCTGCAGTTGTCTGATCACATGACTCAGCTCTCCCTGTAGATTGGCTCCGTTGCTGTTCTTCAGAGCCATGAGCATGCTCTCCACATCAACAACTCCATCACCTTCAGCATCAAACTGAGCAAAAGCCTAGGAAAACACAAGGACGAGAGACACGTTACACAATCATTCTGTATTAGCTTCACTAATCTGTCTGCTGTTTATCTGCATCAGAAGAATCAGGTTAAATGAAGGAAAGGAAAGGAAAGGAAAGGAAAGAGAATGTGATGTTAAAGGGGTTCTGCCCAAAGACCCTTACTGGTGTAGAGCGAAAGACTTGTCCAGCCAGGGACTGGAACACAAGTCTGAGGTAAGGTAGCTACTAGGGGTGTCACGATTCTCTAAATACTCCATTCGATTTTATTTCTGATTGTAGGGTCACGATTCGACGCGATTCTCAATTTTCTTTTTTTCTTTTTTTTACAGCAGAGAGGCTTATGCCAGTTTAGATTAGTCTATGGTCAGTCATTGGTTTGACAATATCTTATTTCAAAAGGTGGGCTTGATATAAGTGATGAAAAGTGATACAAGTGATCTGTAATACACCACATTGCGCACTAATGGTCAAATTTAAATAATTTAATTAAGATATATATGTAATGCCATCTAGTGTTTTTTTTTGGTAGCAGCAGTGTGCACTATTAAAACAGCAATGTGCAACATAACAATATAAATAATTAAAAAAAATACAGGAACAGTCATGTACAAAATAATAGAACAATTACAGCCTTAACAAACTGAGCTCTATCCTACTATAACAGTTACACATGAAAAATAAGACTCGGTCCCTGAGAATAACAAGTTTTAACAAAGATATATTATTAACTTTATCTGAGAGAAAGATGCTCCTTAAGATACCAAAACTATTAACATATTTGAGGCTAGATAAAACAACTGATATATTTATATTTTCACGTTTTTCTTTAAGAAGATGAGAATTCTCTTCACATTCTCTGGAGAAAGGGCTGCTCTTTGAGCAGTCGCAATGTCCGCGGAGTCGGCTACAGTGTGCTGCACCATTCGCGTAGCGCGAGCGTGCTTGCGTAGCTTAGAGGGAGGGATCATCGATCATCTTTTTGACTTCGAGGTTCGAGACCATGACATAATTTAGATCGATTTCGTTTAAATATCGAAATCGTGAGACCCCTAGTAGCTACTACTCGTAACAACTACTAATATTTTAAAGTATAGTACCAGTCAAAAGTTTAGACACACCTTCTCATTCAGTGTTTTTCCTTACATACATTGTATGTAATACATCGTAGATTAATATTAAAATAAATGAAAACAATTAAGAGGTAGTGCTGTGCGATAGGACGATAAATATCGTGGGGATGATAGAATATCGTCCCTATCGTTTCTACAGTAATTTCATCAATTATTCATGCAAATATATATTGGTCAGTGGTCAGTCACTTTGCATAAACTCGGTTTATATAAGTGATAATAAAGTAATCTTCGCAAAAAAAATCTTCATAGTGTGGTTTTGCGACGTGATGCTGCTTTACGTTATTTGACGGACACTTTAAAAAAAATGTTAATTGAGTTTATTTTGATAACTCAATTTAAATACCTGTATAATTTTGAAGAAAATAGCTACTGGATCTACCTCATCTTTTTTCATTTGATATATATATGTATATTGCTGCACTAAAAGGTAGTCATTCTCATTTGTGAAAGTTGGGTTTAATGTCACTTTGAAATAAAGTTGGAAAAAAGTAAGCAATGATATTATTTTGTCAGATTTTTCGAAGAATAACTGACATATTCAAATGTGGTATATCATGATATATAATCGTTATCGTGATATAAAAAATTCCATATCGTGATATATGATTTTTCCCCATATCGCCCAGCACTATTAAGAGGAATTACATATTAAGACATGGAATTACATATTAAACAGTAAAAAAAAGGGTTTATCCTCCACAATAATCCCCTGATCTAAACCTGATGAACTGAGATTGTGATTTGAGGTGATTTAATTGGGATGGGCTGGAGCTTCACAGCGTGAAGGAAAAGCAGCAACTATTGTTCAGCACCTCCAGGAACTCATTTCTTCAAGATGCGGAGAAAACTATTCCAGGTGACTCTTCCTCATGAAGACACTGAGATTAAAATACCAAAAGTGTTCAGATATGTCCTCAAAGATAAATGTGCTACTTAGAAGAATCTAACTTATAGAAGTATAAAACATATTCTGGTTTGTTTGACACTGTTTATTTACAAAATTGAATAATTATAAGCATGTGTTCCTATACACCTTTAATGTCTTCTTAATGGTGCAGAGGACCAACATATTAATTTGATATGCTCCAGCAATATGAGCCAAGCAGCACTCTTAGATTTATCAGGAACTGGTCAGTTTGTGTCGTCTAAGGTTAAAAAATAAACATGAAGAGGGAGCATTTAGCTACTATGCTGCTCTTGAAAATGGAATCAGTTGACAGAGAGCATTAGAAGAGCCCCAACAATAAACACTGTTAAATCTAGGCTGAAAACCTTCATGTTTGATCAGGTCTTCAGCTCAGTTAAAAAAACTGAAGCTCCACACACTTTTATTCTGTTACAACACTTTTTTACTAATTAAGTTAAGTTAATTATTAATTATTATTAATATTATTAATTAAAGTTAAGTTAATTTTCCTTTTTTAAAATATATTGTTTTAATCATGCATAATTCATGTTTAATTCTTATTTTATTTCCATTTTTTACAAGTTTTTAATTTTACAAAAATGACCTTTGTGTATGGATGGTGCTATATATATATATATATATATATATATATATATATATATATATATATATATATATATATATATATATATAAACATACCTTCAATATTAAATTTACAATGTAAAAAATGCAAAAAAGAAATTCAAATAAGAAAGATAAAACACATTGACTAAAAAGAAATGTGCCTAAACTTTTGACAGGTACTTTATAATATTTAATGTTACATTATATATTATTAAAATGCTACACAGAAAATATCTAAATGTTCAAATACAGCTATAATACTGTTATATTACAGTATAATATACATTTATATTATAATATAAGGATAGTTTTTGTATCCCAGGCATGAAGCTACCCCCAACTAGACTACACAAAGGAAAAAAAGCCATAGGGAATGAATGAAAGAAAGAAGACAAAAGGCATTTCTATAGCTGGACTAAATGGGGCCCACCCAAAACAACCTGGTACAAAGAACTTGCACAACGAAGCAAAGTTCTCTCCGTCTCTCAGTGCCAGACGCTTCTAATCAGTCTGACCAATCATGAGAGGATAGGTGGCAGTGTATGTAATACTGTGATCACTGTCAAATGTGCTGCCAATCAATACATGTAATATAGGTTAGCACAAAGCTGAGATATAAAAAGGCCTGTAGCAATTCACTCCAATTCGACTGCTGGCAGCAGAATCTGATGACGTCACTGGGCTGATTACTTTACTATCAGAGAAAATTAACGTACAATAAAGCACTAGAAATCTCTAGAAAAGAAAAATATAGAAACAATATAGAGAACATTTCAATACTAAATTAGGCCACACCTCTAATTTACTTAAACGTAAAAGAAGTTCAAATCAGACTGTGAGGTTAAAAGAAAAAAAATAATAATAAATAAATAAAATAAAGAGACAAGGCAGACAACCCCAGATCCTACTCTCACTCCAACTAGATAGTTTCAATGTGAGTGACAAAGGTCAGAAGAACAGGAAGATATCAGTAGAAGATAATACCAGGGATTGCCATCACAGCACTTTTTGAACACCATGGTAGTGGTGTACAGTACATGCTTTAATAGTGATTAAAACTAACAGTTCACAACTCTATGGACCTACAAACACTTCTAAAATTGTTAAAAAATAAATAATGTCTTGAGAAGTTTAGGTTGTCTAAAAATGCTTTTTATAGACAAATATTGTGTACTATTAGGGGCAGGCGATATGGCCCTAAAATAATATCACGATATTTCATGGTATTTTCGCGATTTCAATATTCTTGAAGATTTGATGAAATACTGAATTAAAAACAATATTTCAAGAACACACTACTGCACCAAAATTAATATTAAACTATTAAACTTTTTGGATACAATATGATATGGCACACCCTTAACTGAGATTTTTTTTTTTTTTTTTTTTTTTAAAGAAAAGCAAGTGAATTATCTTAATTAAACCATTACCTGTTAGAGATAAAGAACACAATTGCACTAAATAATGATAGAACAATTAGTAATAGAGTTTTTAATTAAATATTTACACTGCTTGTTAGGATGTTATTGGTTTGAGAAATCATTTTGGATAATTAAACATGCACAGTGTCAAACTGACCCTGGAACACCATTGCTGTTCCTGACATATAAACATATCAGGAGGGTTAAATACAGGTGTTTGTGGCCTATCTGGGATGAATACATCATTTGCATTATTTACAACACATATTTTTCCCATTAAAGGCAAGTCATCTGATCAATAATAATTGTGCGTATCCTTTTGGTTTCAGATTTAGTACTGAGTCACTTGTGTTAAAGGGAAGTTTTGGGGACTTCCTTGACCAATTCTACAAACTGTTACAGAGTTACAGGATCAGCAGCACTACAAGAAGTCACTGCATAAATTAAGAGAAATGTTTGTGGACACACTTTTCTAAAGAATGCAACATTCAGCTACTTTAAGTTGCACCCATTGCTGACACAGACGTGCAAAAAAACACACAGTTTGTCTAGTTTCTGTAGAGATGTACATTTGAGCAGTGGTGGATCAGTGGATATAGAGCACTAGATTACTGATGACAGGTTCGTTGTGGGTTAGATACATAGGTTCAATACCTGGGTTCAAAAGGGTGCCAATAATGGGCCCTTGAGCAAGGCCCTTATCCCTTCTTGCTTTCTCTGTGCAACTCATATTACTGTATGACTAGCTCACAAGTATGCACGTGTCACTGCCCATAAAGGCGGAGGCTGCATTCCATCTGTGTCAAACACAACTCTGCCAATACATAATCATGAAACTTATATTGAGTTGTACAGCAGTAGAACTGTGGGTTAATGATCATCCTAAAACCTGACCTAATGCTCTTAAAGATAAAGGTAATCAATTCAGTAATTAATTTCAGCAGAAAGTCTTTCCTGAACAGTAGAGAAAGATTTACTTCAACAAAGAGAGTTAAATTGATTTCTGAATAAACAATGAATGTGCAATGCTCCAATACTTTCAATGTAAATAGACAGATTCATCTTTACAATTATTCATTAAAAGTAAAGACAATTAAACCGTCCACAATAATTGCATTTATCTTATCATATTTATTTCATATTAAAAGCCCATTAATGATCTGGTATTTCTGGTAAACAAGGTTAAGGAGTGTGTTAAACTTTGTTCAAATGCAATGTTTTTCCTTTAGTTATCTATACTGCATTTAAAATTTTATATTTCAATTTGAATCTCTAAATATTCTTAATATGTAAATTCTAACTTACAGAAAGACTTAAGTTTATGTTACAAATAGGGTTGCAACGGTATGAGATTTTCACGGTATGATAACCGTCTCAGAAAATACCACGGTATCACGGTTATCACGGTATCACAGTTTGTTACATATATTATTAAACTGACCCTTAAAGAAATTACAACTAAGGTTTTTTGTTCAATTAACTATTTATTGTAGAAACCTGGAACAACTATATAGATAATGTCTCCTAAAAAAAAATAAACTGTACACCATTAGGTGAAGGAAACCAGGTTTTTCCACTACTCTTAAGGGCATTAAGGGTGTATATATAAAAAAAAAATAATAATAATATATATATATATATATATATATATATATATATATATATATATATATATATATATATATATATATATACACACACACACACACACACACACACGTGTCACACATTACACGTCCTCTAAGAAGTAAAGATCCTGTGTTTAAACTATTCAGTACAATTATTTAAGTTTAAATTATTTAATATCTGATAAACTGAGCCTGGGTCAGTGTCTGATCAACAACTGTTGTAAACGTCCGTTTTACTGCCAAGTTGGTATATAACCAGATACTGCAGAAAGAGGGGATTTATTTCTGACATGATCCTCACAATAGAGATTTCTATTTTAAGGATTTCACACCGAGTCTGGTTTTAACACATGAAAAACAGACACGTCAGAATTTGAAAATGAACGCATGTAAATGAATGGCGTCTTTCACATCCAGTCCGGCCAGCACCTTTACACGGACACGTGAATCCGTCGTAGCACGCACTTCACGCCTGTACCTGCGTGCCCAAATTTCGGATAACGCTTACCGCATGGGTTGTGCACGACTACAAAGAGGTTTTATTTATGTTCAGATTAAAATTATAAACTAAACACATACTTTGTGTGCGTTCGGCGGGTCTCTGAAATAGTCCCACACTGCTGATTTTAGTTTAGCCTTTTTGTAGGCGGACGGAGATTTGTTTAGTCTGATGCACTTTCTGCTGTTCTCACCGCTGTGTGCTGAGCAGCTGAAGCGGAGCAGAGTTGCGCATGCGCGGGTGAGTTTCTCCGCTGGCATGCGTTTTACCGGTAATAAGCAAACACACACGGTATGATAACCGTGCATTTTAATACCATGGTATACCGTGAAACCGGTTACCGCTGCAACCCTAGTTACAAATAAGAATAAGAGTATTTTTTTTATAAAACAGTAGGATGTAGTAGTGTAGTATGTATCTCCTCTTGTGAAATATGATAAAAAAAAACAGTTACATTGTTTTTTAAAAGTAATGTGTAAAAGCATTACTATGCTATTATGTTATCATTATATCAGTAGCATCAAAATATTTTAAGAAAGAAAATAATTTCTGAGACAATATTTTGTCCCAAAAAACAGACATTGTAAATAAGCCGAATGTAAATAAATTTAAACATTTATACATTTATAAATACATTTTTATTTATTTATTTTTTGCTATATTTAATGGCTGTGTACACTGTTAATCACTATTTCTGTCTAGATGATAAAATAAAAAAATGTGAACAGTCTAAGACCATTCAACGACATTGATAATATAAGAGCATAATAATGCATTATATGCTTATGAAGAGCAATGGGCTCTCCTTGCTTAGAAAAACATAATTTGTATAATAAGCCGATAACATAATTATCTTAAAAGGCAGAGCTATTTGTAGTGCATTGTACTCTTCCTTACATTTGGTAAGCTGTCAAACCATTACAGTGTGTACATAAGTGTACTGTAAGAGTGTACTAGATAGTTAATTAAATCAATAAAGTACCCTCAGGATCAATCTATTATCGATCTATCCATCTATGTATGTACTCAGCATTAAAGCTAATTAATATTTGATGTCATTAAAACAAAAACTGCAGCCATGTCTAACAATATCTGTGATAATTGATGAATCATGAACAATTATGAGGTGAACTCTCTCTTTAACTGGGCTGAAACCTCGCCATAAAAAATCACATCAGGCCTTCTGTGTTTACATGACCTGTATGACTCATACAGCTTTACTCAGGGTGTGTCTCTGAATAGCCTACCTATCTATCTATCTACCTGCCTTTAGGAGCACCACTGGAGCAGAAGCTACTAATGTCCAACTAATGTACAAACCTACTAGGAAACAGCTGGCTAACCAAGCTACTGCTAATCAGAGTGTTTCAGAGCAAAACTGAAAGCAAACTTTTAAAGCCAAGAGGAAAGACAAATCCAACTGTTTTGACCTTGATGTTCTTATAAGAAGTATATAAACTGATTTGTGTGTTTTAAGTGTTTGCCAATAAGCAAATATATACAGCTCTGTAAAAATTAAGAGACCACTTAACTACCAAATTGAAAACCTCTGAAATATAATCAAGAGGATCAAGAGATCAAACCAAGCCAACAATCCAAGCTGAACTGCTTGAATTTTTGCACCAGGAGTGGCATAAAGTTAATCCAAAAGCAGTGTGTAAGACTGGTGGAGAAGAGCATGCCAATATGCATGAAAACTGTGATAAAAAAACAGGGTTATTTCACCATATATTGATTTCTTAACTTTTAAAACTTTATGAATATAAACTTGTTTTCATTGCATCACATTCTTATGTGGGGCTCACATGGGTGGAACATCGGCTCTAAGCGTGTTTGTACATATCTGACATTGGTCCCATCTAAACTTGATATCCAGTGTACTGCCCACATGTGATCTGAAAATAAACTTTTAAAGCCAAGAGGAAATACTTAGTTGTGCTTACATTAAGTATATTAACAGACTTGTTTGCATTATATGTGTTTTACCACAGGTACAAGACTATTTAGTCAATCAACGACCAATTAAGTCTATTGTATTTATAATTATTATGTCTATGACTTAATATCTATTTTTTCTACCAGCAAAGCCTCCTTCCCAGCAAACATGTCCCTTGGGCTGGGTGGGGTTTAGGTAGGCACATGGGTCCCATATAGGCACTCCATGTGCAGTAAGTGTATAACCCAGATGGGGTTCATTTAGGGCTACAACAATTAGTCATCAATTATATCATTATAAAAGCCATGGCCAGTTCACAATCTGTAATAAACTATGATTTACAGCTTTATGAGTTCTAGGCCTTTATTTATAAAATTGCAATTTATGTGTATTGTTTAATTCTTTTATTTCATTTTGTTGAGATTACTTTTATTAATATTAAAAGCAAAGATTGAGGGCGCAATAGAAATAGTCGCTGACTATTCGAATAATCGATGGATTAGCCAACCATCAGAATAATCATTAGTTGCAGCCCTAGTTAACGGTGGGCATGGACCCACCTGAGTCCACACATTGGTCCCAACTACGCCTAATATGAAGTGTGAAACTTAAAAAGGGCCTATTTTTTAACCCCCTCCTGGTCCCATTACTGACACACTGTGTGTCACTTATGGCTACAACAACGAGTCATCAATTACATCATTATAAAAGCAATAGCCAGTTCACAAATAGTGATAAACTATGATTTATAGTCTTACAAGTTATAGGCTTATATTGAAAACTGCTTGCACTCTATATGTACTGTTTTTTCCTTTATATATTTTTGCTGTGATGATTTTTATTAAAATTAATAGCAAAGATTGAGTGCATAGTAGAAATAATCGATGACTATTCGAATAGTCGACAGATTAGTCAACCACCAGAATAATCATTAGTTGCAGCCCTAGTTCCAGTGTGTCTTGTTACTGGGACCCACTTGGGCTTCGCAATTGGGGCTCAACATTAATGACAATTTTTTAATCACACAATAGTCCCAACTAGGTCTAATATGAAGTGTAAAACCCAAAAAGGGGCCATGTTTTACCCCCTCCTGAACACTGATCACTGTAATAAGTATGTTTATATGTGGGCCAACATGAAACCTGTGGATAGATCTTTCTGGTTGTGAGTTAGGCTGGCCATACAGGCCCCACATGGGCATGCTGTCTGTGTTTTGACCGGCTGGGGTCTTTCCCAGTAAGCCGGATAACATTGTAAGCCGATGACTGTCTAATGGGAGCCTCCCCTGACTGTGAGATTGGCTAATTAGTTAACTATGTTAGTTAGGTATTGGCGTGAGTATGTTTACACTAGGTGTATAAGCTTGTATCAGTATAAAAACACGTTATTATCACAGTAAAACTCAGTAAAACACATTAAAACACACAGTAAAGTCTCCCCACCTCCTCGCACTCTTCCCTGGGGGCGTCTCGGCTCTCCAGCAGCTCGCAGAACTGCTCCAGGCTGACCGCCTCCTCCCCGCGGCCGAGCCGCTCCTCCAGCCAGCGGACCAGCGCACTCTCGTTGCGGGCCAGAGCCGACTCAGACACGGTCACCGCCGCCTCCCCGGCGCGGCCCGCCGCCTCCCTCAGCTTCACCTGCTCCATCAGGGCCTCGGGGGACGGCAGCCCCGAGCTCGGCACTGAAGCACCGCCAGCCCCCCTGGCCGAGCCGCCAGCCCCGGCTCCGCCGGCCCCGGAGGCCGGGCTACTGCCGCCGCCACCACCGCCGCCTCCGCCGTCCCCGAAGCCCGGGCTCTCCGCCTCCACGTCTTCCTCGTCTCCGCTGCCGGCGCCGGCAGCACCGCTGCAGCCGCCGCTCTCCGCGTTCCCCATGCCGTAGCGCGGCCTCGGGCTCTCGCTCGGTGTGGACTCCGGTTCGGTCCGTGTTTCCCGGCTCCGCTCTGCTCTCAGAACCGATGTCCGGGGCAGGCCGCTGATGTCACTCTCGTCACCCGAACTCCGGCTCTTCCGCGGGGCTCGCTCTGCTAACGCTCGCCCCCTAACGCCCACCTCCAGCACTGCAGGCCGCGAGGCCTCTGATTCAGTTTAACGAACCGCTTCATTCATCAGCTTCTATTACTGATCTACATTATACTAGTGCACACCAAAAAAATAGAATATCATTGAAAAATTATTTATTTTCAGTAATGTATTACACACAGAGTGATTTTTGTACTCAAAATAGTACAAATTTAAAATGGTACAAAGCTTGTGTCTGGGGCTGTACCTTATCTTTATGTACAATAGAGCATATCTCAATAAAAGTCTTTTTTTTGTATCCATGTTTTTTTTTTTTTGTACCAGTAAAGATTATAAATATTATCATCAACTGAATATGTGTCAAAAACCTGATGATCCAAAATTGTCTGGCTTTCAAATAAAAAAATGTATAATCAAAATATATATTTTTTATTAGTACAGTGATTCAGAATACAGAATGTTAATTTCTGTTAATAAATCTCTACTTCCTGCTGATAGGAAAGACATTGTACTTCAGTGGGAACAAATCTGGCTGAACACATCTAATGAAAAGTGCACACCTTTGAGTCCAAGAAAGTATATATATCGTACCTCTGTTTTTTAGTGTGTAGACACTGTGGTCATACTAATCTTTAATAATCTACTGTTTTTTTTTTTTGTTTAGCTTGGTCAGGTTCATCATGCTTGTAAACCAGCCAAACCATCAAAAAAACACAATCAAAAACATGCCCAATACTGCTCCAGAGCTAAAACGGCCAACCAGCATATCCAGTTTAACCAGTTTAAACTGATTATTTGTTTCAGCCTGTATTTCAGCAGCATGGGAAGGAAGTTCACAGATTCAGTTCATTGCCCGACTCGATTCTCTGAACCGATTCTTTTGAACGGGCAGTTCTGAGCGCGGTTCATTGATTTAGTAATCGTTTCCGGTGTTCTGTCGAGTTATGCTACCCATCGACATGTGCTTCTTTACGGCATTGCGCATGCGCTGACCAACATTTTTTGTTTTGTTTTGTTTTCATGTTTTTCATAATTCCTTTTTTTTTTTTTTTTTTTTTTTGGGGAGCATTAAAAACCTGCCCTAATGTTAACAAAAAATGTAAATAATTAAATTAATAATTAAAACATAATAATAAACTATAAAACTATAAAAAAATGAATATGACTTTAAATAATAAATACGGTGATTTAGTCTATCCACATTTACTGCCTAGGCTTCTGCTAAGAGGAATTTCTAATATGGTTTTAATAATGTGCTTTTTTGTAGTTTTACCTTTTTATAAATTAAATACTACTAGGGTAGCACGGTTTGACAGGGTAGCACAACTCGACGCAACACCGGAGCTGTAGGGGGATGTGAACAGTAGACCTGCTCTGACTGTGTTATTGGTACTGTATTATTATATACTCAGTAATGCAGTATATCGGTGGTCGGTAATGCTGAGGTATCTGCTGGCTCTCTCCGCGGCGGGTTTAGCGCTGTGGTGGGCTCCGCAGGGCCGCTGGCTGCTGCAGTTCTCCCCTGCTGTAGACCCGGGCAGACTGCTGCACCAGCAGGAGCTCTCCCAGTACAGCGCAGCAGAGCCCAGTAAAGGACTGTACCTCTCCCTATTAGGGAGGGTGTTTGATGTGGGGAAGGGGCGCAAGCACTACGGACCTCAGGGGGGCTATCGCTTCTTCACAGGTCAGTTTCACCCACCATTCACCTTCCTGAAGACCCTCACAGCACTCCAGATATAGACAGCTCTGAAAAATATTAAGAGACCACTTCAGTTCCTGAATCAGTTTCTCTGATTTAGCTATTTATAGGTAAATGTTTGAGTAAAATAAACATTGTTGTTTTTTTCTATAAACTACAGGCAACATTTCTTCCAAATTCTAAATAAAAATATTGTCATTTAGAGCATTTATTTGCAGATATTGAGAAATGGCTGAAATAACAAAAAAGATGCAGAGCTTTCGGACCTCAAACAATGCAAAGAAAACAAGTTCATATTCATAAAGTTTTAAGAGTTCAGTAATCAACATTTGGTGGAATAAAGCTGTTTTTAATCACAGTTTTCATACATCGTGGCATGTTGTCCTCCACCAGTCTTACACACTGCTTCTGGATAACTTTATGCCACTCCTGGTACAAACATTCAAGCAGTTCAACTTGATTTGATAGCTTGTGATCACCCATCTTTCTCTTGATTATATTCCAGAGGTTTTCAATTAGGTAAAATCAAAGAAATTCATCATTTTTAAGTGCTCTGATTTTTTTTCAGAGCTGTATATATATATATATATATATATATATATATATATATATATATATATATATATATATATATATATACTAGTGCAAAACAATGCAAGACAAATAACATTCTATTGGTTATTGTTAGAAAGTGGTCACTGGTCAGTTATTGTAATGAATGCCATGTTTTCTGTGTTTTTCTTTCAGGTAGAGATGCATCAAAAGCCTTTGTGACGGGTGACTTTACTGAGGATGGCCTGACTGATGACGTGTCTGACCTTTCTCCAGCTCAGATAGTGGCACTCTACGACTGGCTGACTTTCTATCAAAAGGACTACACACCTGTGGGTATGATCCTTAAGACTGTAGAATATACATTTTCATTTTTACACTTTTCCTTTCCATGTTTCCAAAATGGCAGCTTTATAAGAAAAGGAAAAAAACATCTTAACTTTCAATAAGTTGCAAAAAAGTTATTTTGGATTTAATGGTATATTTATCTCAGAAAAGGGTCAGATTGAAAGTATGACAAAAATGGGGAAAATGAAAGTACAAAGACTTTACCATATTTTTATGGTAGAAAAATGATCCCAAAGACCAAAGTCAAGACTGCCTAACTGAAAAACCTTGATTTATGATGCACCTGTGGTCATATACAGTACCAGTCAAAAGTTTGGATACAAAATCTTATTCAGTGTTTTTCTCTATTTATTTATTTAAATTATGTTTTACATTGAAGAATAATATTAAAGACATAAAACAATAAAGGAACACATATGGAATTACTGTACGAAGTAAACAAAAAAGTGTTTGTCCTCCACAATCTCCTGAGCTAAACCTGATGAACTGAGATGGTGATTTGAGGTGATTTGGGATGAGCTGGAGCTTAACAGCTTGAAGGAAAAGCAGCAACTATTGTTCAGCACCTCCAGGAACTTCTTCCTTCAAGACGCTGAGAAAACTTTTCCAGGTGACTCTGCCTCATGAAGACACTGAGATTAAAATACCAGTGTCTGTACTTAAAGATAAAAAAATGTGCTACTTAGAAGAGTCTAAAGTATATAACATATTTTGGTTTGTTTAACACATTTTGATTGCAGAATAATGCTGCATGTGTTCCTGTATAGCTTTAATATAGCCTTCAATATTTAATTTGCAATGTAAAAAAAAAATCACAAAAAGAGAAAAACACATTGAATGAGAAGAGGTGTGTCCAAACTATTGACTGGTACTCTAAATTTTGTAAATTGTAGACATGGCCATGATCTTTACATGATTGATATTTGGATAAATTAGATTGTATTCTTGTTGTTCCCAGTACTGTAGAAATGAGTGTCCCTGTTTCTTCAAGTTAATTTCAGTGCAGTTTTCTTTATATTTAGTTCTAAACCCCCTCTGTGCTGCAGGCCGGCTGATTGGACGATTCTACACTGAGACTGGGGAGCCCACAGATGCTCTGCGGCAGGTGGAGGCCTCCTTGGCTGAGGGTCTGAGGCTGAAAGCCCAGGCTGAGGAGGAGAACCAGCAGTTTCCATCCTGTAACTCAGAGTGGAGCTCAACTAGCGGAGGACGCGTATGGTGCTCCACCAAAAGGTACTGCAGCTGACTGCTTATACATACTGTACCAGTCAAAAGTTTGGACACACCCTAAAATTCTGTGTTTTTTTTTTTTTTGTTATTTTAAATAAAAAGTGTCTCCTCTTGCTTAGATGACAGCTTTATACTTCTTGGCATTTTCATGTTCATGCAGGTTCTTAAAAAGTCCTAAAATGTCCTAATTAAAATCTGGACAATTAAGGTCTTAAATTTACTGCAAATTTGCTGTAGGTATTAGCAGAGACCTAGCTAGCGTTAGTGGTAAGTTAACATGTTAAATTTAGCGGCAAGCTAGCTAACATACTAACATAAACTAGCTAAAGTGAGCTAGCTAATGTTACCAGGGATGGAACTAAGGTTAGTGGGGAGCTAGCTAACATTAGCAATGAGTTAGCTAGTATATTAACTTAAGCAGCAAGCTAGCTAACATACTAACTTAAGCTAGCTTAAATGAGCTAACTTTACCAAGGACAGAACTAAGGTTAGCGGATAGCTAGCTAACATTAGTGGCGAGTTAGCTAACATACTAACTTTAGCGGCGAGTTAGCTAACTTACTTACTTAGCTAGCTTAAATGAGCTAGCTAATTTTACCAGGGACAGAACTAAGGTAAGCGGAGAGCTAGCTAACATTAGTGGCGAGTTAGCTAACAAACTAATATTAGCAGCAAGCTAGCTAACATACTAACCTAAGCTAGGTTAAATGAGCTAGATAACTTTACCAGGGATAGAACTACGTTTAATAGACAGCTAGCTAACTTTACTGGGGAGAGAACTAAAAAAAATGACTACATTTTTGGGTCTTAAATTATATTTATTGAGGTCTTAAAAAGGTCTTAAAAAGCCACTGTAAACATCTAATCCAGGGAGAGAACTAAGGTTAGCAGAGAGCTAGCTAATATTAGTGATGAGCTAGCTAACATATTAACTTTAGCAGCGAGCTAGCTAACATGCTAACTATAGCTAGCTAAAGCAAGCTAGCTAACGTTACCAGGGATATAACTAATGTTAGCAGCAAGCTATCTAACATACTAATTTTATCAAGCTTAAACGAGCTAGCTAACGTTAACAGGGATAGAACTAAGGTTAGCGGAGAACTAGCTAACGTTAGCGGCAAGTTAGCTAACGTTACCTGGGAGTGAACTAAAGAAATTATTACTTAATTTTTGGGTCCTAAATTGTGTTTATTAAGGTTTTAAAAAGGTCTTAAAAAGCATTAAATTTGACTTTTAGAATGGTCCAAGAACCTTGATTTATGAGGTAGAGTCACGGGTTAGCTAACATATTAACTTAAGTGGCGAGCTAGCATACTAACATTAGCTAGCTAAAGAGAGCTAGCAAACATTATGAGGGATAAAACTAAGGTTAGCGGAACATTAGTGGCGAGTTAGCTAACATACTAACAATAGCAGCAAGCTAATTAACGTTAGCAACAAGCTAGCTTACTTTACCAGGGATAGAAGGTTAGTGAAGAGCTAGCTAACATTAGCAGCGAGTTAACTAACATACTAACGTCAGCGGAAAGTTAGCTAACGTTACCAGGGAGTGAACTAAAGAAATTATGACTTTATTTTGGGGTCCTGAATTGTATTTATTTAGGTCTTATAATGTACATATAATTATATGAACACTGTCTGGCCAAAAAAAAAGGTCTCACACTCTTAATATTTAATTGGACCGCCTTTAGCTTTGATTGCTGCACGCATTCACTGTGGCATTGTTTCAATAAGCTTCTGCAATGTCACAAGATTTATTTCAATCCAGTGTTGCATTAATTTTTCACTAAGTCCTTGCAGCATTGATGATGGTAGAGTCTGACCACTGCACGAAGCCTTCTCCAGCACATCCCAAAGATTCTCAATGAGGTTAAGGTCTGGATTCTGTGGTGAACAATACATATGTGAAAATGATGATCTCATGCTCCCTGAATCACTATTTCACAATTTCAGCACCATGAATCCTGACATTGTCATCTTGGAATAAGTCTGTGTCATTTTTGGCCAGAAAGTGTATATCACACAAAGTTGGAGTATTTGATGAACTGGCATCTTAGTGAGCATTAGAATTTGCCTGGGATAAAATTATACATTATTTTTTTTTAAATATGTTTTCTTCCACAGTGGTGGTGTCCACAGAGACTGGACTGGGGTTCCCAGAATGCTCTTCTCACCAGGCTCAGGACACACTCGCTGTGTGTGTGTGCAACCAGATGCTCAAAAGCAATCAAATAATCCAAATCTGAAGGAGTATAAGGACTGTTCAACCCATGCAGAATCCTGCCTCCTTAGCCAGGACTGAGAAAGTAAAGTGGGGCGGACGTTTGACCTCTAGTGGTACTTCTACAACTCCTTCATCTATTAAGCTGAATGACTCTGCAACAATTTATTACCTCCAGATAAGTGTATATTTAACCAAGTTTATAGCGTCAACTACACAGTATGTTCATGTTACTTTTTACTTCATGTTAACTTGTGCTCTGCTCTCAAGTATGTTTTTATTTGTGAGTAAAAGAAGAGAGACAAGACAAGTTTTCTTTGATTTTTTTTTTAATTGTCTGACCTTAATGTAAAGTTGTCCTCCCTTTCTTGAAAAGGATACTAGAGGAAGTGACAGGCTAAATATCTGAGCATACAGATACGATACAGTGTGCATAAAAGATCCAACAGAGGCGAGAATTCTTTTTTAGGTTTGACAAAAAAAAAAAAAGAAAAAGCACAAACTGCATTTAAGTACAAAACAGTTGTAGTGGTCAAAAATATTATACAATTAACTGTACAATTTAAGATTACCTAACATTACGAACTGTGGACTGGCCTTCTTCAACCCCGTCACATTCACCTCGCAAAACACGATCAGAAATGTATATATTAAAAAAAATGATAAAGTGCAGCTGTTTAGCGTTGAGAATTTAAAACGAATGTAGCTTGACTTCACGCAAATTTTAGACACTTAAAAAAAAAAAAAAAAAAAAAAAACACTTGATCCATCAAAACTTACTTGCAGGCCAAAAGGAAAAAAAAATATATATATAAATGGAATGTAATCCTTTGGTGATCACATGAATAAAGCATGATTATGACCGTGATAAAATGATATATGTGTATATATGCATAGTAGGCAACTGATCATACCTCTGCATAAAAAAACAAAACAAAACCAACGTTAATAAGAATATCACTCTCTGGCTTCATACGAAAGATTTTTGCTTTTCTTAATTCTTAGATCGGTATAGAAAAGGAGACTTAGCTCAACAGCGAGTGTTTTAATTAGTATGTAAAATGCTAATGGAAGAATAAAAATAATAAGGTCCCTTAAAGACTAACATCGATCGCAGGACACAATGACGCACAGTCAAAAGGTTAGATCACAGAAGGCGGCAGAAGAAGCAAATTCATATTTATGCTTAAATGCAGATGTAGTCAAGTCAACGTTGTGTTGTAATTAAACTTATTATTTTAAAAAATTGTTGCACCCAGAAGAATTTTTTTTTCTAACTATTCAGAAGGAAGATAAAGGTTACCAGGAACAATAGATTACAAAAAATTAACTGACATGGGCAATATTTACTGAGGTACACATACAGAAGTATAACCAAATAATCTCCTACACACACCCCTACAGCAAAATCTGCAGGAACTGCATGAGAATATTCAAGCTGCATTGGATTAGTTATCACAGGACTCTATTAGGAACCTCTACAACTCTCTCCATGCTGGGATGTCTGGCAGATGTTGCAGCATTACTTCTGTACATGCATCTAAATAAATATGATCAAGAGTTCTAGCCCACATCAGTCCTCAAAACTTGTAATCATTTATTGTTCCAGGTAGGGCTGCAAATAATGATTAATTTGGTAGTCGACTAATCTGCCAATTATTTATCCGATTAGTCAACAATCATTTCTGCCATTCCCTTCGTATTTGCTTGCTGTACGGCTTCTGTTTCTAGATTTCTCTGTTAGTTCAAAATGATAGAAACAGCTAAACATTATATTTAAATGGCGTAGAAATGTCCAGAACATTTAAATGCCATTTAAATGGAAAAAAAAGAGTTGACTAAACTGGGTGATTGAGCACTATACTTGTTTCCCATTGTGTTTCTGTCCACAGTAATTTGTGAGGTGCTACAATTTAATTATTAGTCGTCAATAAACCTTTGGAGTCGATTTTTTTTTTTTTATAGTCGACATTGTTGATTATATCGACTAATTGTTGCAGCCCTAGTTCCAGGTTTTCTTTATCTTCATTCCCAAAAGCATTGCAATTAGGGCTGCACCTAATGATTATTTTGGTAGTCAACTAATTCGATTATTTTTCGATTAGTAATCGAATAGTCGATTAGTCAGCGATTGTTTCTGCCATGTCCTCCAGCTCTAAAAACAATAGAAACCGCTGAAGATGAGATTTAAAAGGCATTTAAATGTCTGGATGTTGTTTAAAAATGGCAAGTACTGATATTTAGTGAGTAAATATGTAATTACCGATTAGTCAACGATTAAATTTGTAGTAAATTTTGAATAATTAACATTGCCGATTATATCAACTAATCGTTGCAGCCCTAATTGCAATCTCTTCTGGATGCAACCATATTTTTAAAGATCAAAATCCTGCAGGTCTGCTTCTCCAGACCTTCGGAGGTCTACAAAAACGGTAAAGGTACAGAAATGCTTGTTCTGGTATAAGAAATAAAATCCACACATGCCCGGCAAGCACGATTAAGGCTTTATACTGTCTGTAGAGACGACCACTGAACCTACTGGACACCTCAGCTTAGATCCCTTCATCTCCAGCAGCAAGGATCGCGAGAAATGCTTGGTATAAATGGTGTTGATTTTATAAAAATGTCGACTTCATCACTTCATTAAATGTGCAGTTATAGTTCATGTCTACAGATGCTTGATCCCTCCCTCCCCCAAACCCTCATTTTCTGATATATCCACAGGCCTGTACGGTACAAACACCTATCTTAGGTCTACATGGTCTACAAACTGCACTTCTGTAGCATTCCACTACTCTGAATGTTTGATCGTTGGGTAGATGTTGGTGCTAGAACATACATACAGTACGTTGTTATGGTTGATTCTGTCAGAAAAAAGACTGACTGCATTAGTAGTAAAAAGCTGCAGTCCATACATTTTTTTATTCCAACGGCTCTATTCACATCTACCCCTTTTACTTATTCTCTCTCTTTTTCTTCACTTTCTACACATTCTTCTCATCCACCATGTCCAGTTTAGTGTGCGTCTGTTCTGGTAGGTCAGGCCCTTCTCCCTTACGGCTCACGTCACGTGTTAGGACACTCCACCCAGCGTTAGCACGTCGAAGCAGATGTCGCAGACGCGGACAGGCTTGTTCAGGTCAAATTTGATGATGGGAATCTCCTTGATAGAGCACTTGTGGCACAGCAGGCGGCCACAGTGGCGGCTGTTAGAAAAAGAAGCAGAAAGAATGAAACGAATGAAGTTTTGAAGTTTGGAGAGATAGAAGAAAGAAGTGCAATAAGGTGTTTAAAGACCGTTTTAAAACAATGGCAACATGCAGTCACATACCAGTGATGCTTTCTTGTAGTGACTCCAAACTTGGCAGTGCATTCATAACAGTTTGAGCCATCACACCATGGAGGTTCTTTGGAGAGCATGTCTACAGCAGACAAGACAAAAAAAGAAGAATAATGACATGAAGATTGCCTTCAGATACAGAGGAATGGAAACATTACAGACAAAGATACAGAAAAAAAAATGTAAGCATACAGTAATTGGACAACATTTGCAATAATTCTCTACATGTTCTCTACAGGTCAAGCTGTGTGTGCATGTGCACATCTGTGTCAGCAATGGGTGCAATTTAAAGGGGCACTAAATCCTAAACCATATTTTTTCCATTAATAGTTGAAATTTGTTCATTTGAAGTAATGAAACATACCAGAGTCCTGCTTAAAATTATATAAACATTTCCTAATCTTTAAAAAATACTTTTATTTTATTTTTCTTTTCTTTTATTTACTTTTAATTAGGGGTGGGCAATATTATATCGTATACAATATATCGTGACACAGAAATATCATGATATCAAAAATCCATATCTTGATAATAGGGCTGTTCTGTCTTAAAAGTAGTTTATTATTTACTGTGAAGCTTTAGTTGTATTTATTGTAGAATTGTTTTAGTTTGCAGTTTATATGCATGCACTAAATATTCTGCAATATTTTTTGCTGCATTATATTATTTTATGCTATATTATTTATTTTGCCACATTATGATTATACAGTTATACTATTATACTATATTCCTGAAATGAATGAATTATTTTAGTTTTCCTATATCGCCAAGTATATCGTTATCGCAAAAATACCCTGAAATATCGTGATATTATTTTAGAGCCATATCGCCCACCCCTACTTTTAATTTCCGCCTCTGCAGCGCCCTCACAGGTTCAACTCTGCTATAGGCGTGGATGATGTTTCGGTGTACTTTTTTCATCTGCGTCTTACTGCCATCAGAGGAACACTGCAGCTGCTGCAGCTCAGCCAATTAGCTCTTCCTCCTGCCCTGCATTTAAACCCATACATCACCCAGTGCCCCTCCCAAACAACCCTTTGCATTTTTAGCCTTTTTAAATTTTTGAGCTAAGGGTGAAGTCAGTCAAAATCAAGTTGTTGTTTTTTATTTCCAAGTTTAGAGCCCTTTTAAAGTAGCCGAATGCGTTTATTAGAAATAGGTGCCCACAACCTATTTTTTTTAAATCAAACAAAATAAAGAAATGTATATGCATATTTCCCAGCCCTACCACAAACACGTGGTCATGTAAAGTATCTTGGTTTTCCTTGGATGTACAGAGCTTAACTTTATCTCCATTCCATTTCTGTTAACTGTAATTAATTTCTTAATTATATTATGTACCAAAAAAAAAAAGTCTACCTGGTAACACTTTGCTTTCTCATAGCCGAGTGCTAGGCAGCTGCTTAGCGAAGACCTTTTGCTGCTGATTATTACTGGGAAAAAGTCTTTTTTTTTCCATCACTTGATCTTTCTTAAGAACGCTTGTAACTGAGCCGCAGCTGTAACAAACTAGTTAAGGTCTTAAAGCTTGGGATGCCCACACGTTTGCATTCTACTCCTTTACTTATTTTAAAGCTCTAAATATGTATAAATATGTATAAAAAAACATTACTCTTGCTTAAAATAAAAAAAATGCCTTTTGGAGATGAGTTCAATCTCACTGAAATGTCTTTGTGCCTTTGAAGTTTAAAACATGGGTCAGAGAAACTGCCCCTACACGTCAAACCTGTAGATCTCGTACCTAAAAGGCGGAACAGGAGCTGTTTAGTGGCCACTTGATAGTTGAAGATGTTGATGCCCTGATTGTTATTAACTCCCAGACGAGCTCCAGCCCTCACAATGGCACGACACAGGTTAGCATTTCCTTTCATATAGGCCAGAAGAAGCACTAGAAAGCAAAAAAGCAGAAAAAAAGGGAATGTGGTAGGAATATTAATTAAAGTTAATGCAAAAATGTACACATATATAGACAGTCTTCAACTGTGCTGCACAAGCTAGTGGGATTCTCTATGAAAAGCAAAACAAGGCAACAGGAATCTCGGGTCACGCTAACCTGTGTTCCCTTCATTGTCCGGTTTGTCCAGAGGATATTCCGGCATGCATTCCAAAAACAGCTCAAAGATAGCCGCAGCGTTCTCCTTCCCGTAATGTCCGAGAACATGCATTGGAGACTGGCCCCTAAAGGTGGCAGAAGAGACCAATGTATTCATCACTTTTTATATGAATCATACAAAGGAAAAAATACAGAAATAAATAAATAAATGAATATTATTATGGATGATCACAAGCCCTAAAACCAAACTGAACTGCTTTAAATTTTGCACCAGGAGTGACAAAGTAATCCAAAAGCAGTGTGTAAGACTGGTGGAGGAGAACATGCCAAGATGCAGGAAAACTGTAATTAAAAACAGGGTTATTCCATCAAATATTGATTTCTAAACTCTTAAAACTTTATGAATATGAACTTGTGTTCTTTGTATTATTTGAGGTCTGAAAGCTCTGCATTTTTTTGTTATTTTAGCCATTTCTCATTTTCTGCTAATACATGCTCTAAATGACAATATTTTTATTTGGAATTTGGGAGAAATGTTGTCTGTAGTTTATAGAATAAAACCAATGTTCATTTTACTTAAACATCTACCTATAAATAGAATCAGAGAAACTGATTCAGAGCTGTATATAAATGCAGAAATAAAAGGAATAAAGTATGCAAATATACAAACACAATTTTATTCATTTGTCTATTAGTTTAGGTTCCATATTAATTCATTTATTTTTTGTTTTTTATATTCCCATTACTTTTTTCATTGGTTGTTTCCACTTTCATTAATTCATTTATTTATTTACTTACTTACACAATGGAATACTATAAACACAAACACTAGCGGCAGGAGTCATACCTGAGATTATAGGCCTCTGCATCAATGTTTGATTCGGTGAGAAGAGCCCTCACATTATTCAGACGACCCTGCATCACAGCTAGGTGTAGAGCTGAGGCAAAAACAACAGATAAGAACATTAAACTACAAACCAAAAATCTGAATGAAAAAAAAACCCACATACACGGGCTGACAGGGACTGGAATGACTAAACAAGCAGACATCATGTTTCTAATGGGAGCTAACTAGTATTTACTATGATTAGGAAAAGTTCCATTTATTTTACACGAAGGCAGTTGTTATTTAAGCAGTTACCTACAGTAATCTGCCTGTTAATAACATAGCTAATGGCTAAACCATGAACTTCGTCAACAGAAGAGATACTGTAATATTGTGACAGTTAATTTTTTGTAGTACCATTGTTGCCGTTTTCATCAACAGCAGCGAAATCGACTCCATTTTCCAGCAGCACTGAGCAGATAGTAGCCAGGTCTTGCTGTGCAGCCAGATGAAGAGCCGTCTGACGATGTTTTGTCAGCTCGTTCACTTTAGCACCTGCTAGGAGCTACACACACACAAACAAAAACACAGAAACATACAAAAGTTACTTCTATATACAACCACAATTTATGCCAAAAATTATGTGCATCACTAATATTAACTGCAAAAATCACTACCCCAGAATTTTCCAGACACTTTTTCCCATAAAATACGACGCTCTCTGCACACTTTATACTCTTAACAAGGGCTGTGGTGAGACATTGATTTTACAAAACAAGACGAGATTTTAACAATATATATTTCCGTTAAAATAGGCATTTTTTACACTATAACACTTAAAATCCTTTCATTTTCCTAAAAATCAACAGTGGGCCTTATTACTTGATGCACTTTATGTATGAATTTTACCAGTCAGGTTGTAAGGAGCAATAAAGCCACTCTGCTGAAGTACAGAGTTATACAGGAATTTCAGTGAAGTTTCTCCAGCACTGAGGCGGACAGCCACTTATGCTCCAGCCTTAGTGCTGGAGAAATTCGGGAATCTAAGCTTACTGTAAATAAACGGAAGAGCTTTACTCACCCAAATAAACATGATTCAGGAGAGAAATCTGTGTAGATTAACACCCGGCACTTGTTTGACTTTAAAAGGAAGTCTTTTTTTAAGAATTTTTTGTTTACTTAGCTTAGCTTTACCTAACTTAGCTATCCCCCCAACCATCACCACCCAGCGGCAAGGCTTGCTGAATGAGAAGTTCCTCATAGTGTCGCTTAAAATGTGCCTCATCATCCGATGCGCCTTATGTGTGAAAATAGACCAGAAAATAGACGTTTATTGAAAGTGTGCCTTATAATCTGATGCACCTTATAGTCTGTAAAATATGGTAAGCATGTGAAGTAAGGCTGTAGATTAGGTAGCTCTCGAGAACACCATACTGTCGGCATCTCCAGAGTTACAGAGTGCAGTTTTGTCACAACATTAACGTATTTTTCGGACTATAAGGCGCACCGTATTATAAGACGCACTATCAAAGAACGCCTATTTTCTGCTATTTTTCCATACATAGGGCGCATCGCATTATAAGGCGCGTTAAGTGACACTAGAAAGGGTGCCTATATCAAAGTGAACAGGGGTGGCGCCATGTTTCCCTTCCCCCACCGGGGGTGGTCGCTTGCCGGTGGAGCGTCTCAGTATACAAATCTAGCTATTTCAAAGTCAAACGAGTGCTGGATATTAATCTACACAGATTCCTCTCCTGAAAACTGTTTATTTGGGTGAGTAACGTGCTTCAGTTTATTTACAGTAAGCTTAGATTTCCAGATGTCCACTAAGGCTTGCTGCACCAGCGTTAGCATAGCTATCCGCTAGCACGCTAGCTAGTCACCTAAACTAGTAAAGTTAACCCAAACTTAAACGACAGCGTTACACTGAGTAATCCTGCGTGTTCTGGTAAGACAGTGAGATATTAGCTAGCGATTCGTCCCCCGTAGCTTGTTTTAACACGGTAAACAAGCAGATTACAGGCTGATAAAACTCACCTCTGAGAGAGTTAGCGCTTAGCATCTAGCTAATGCTAGCCAGGCAAAGCAGCACAGACTTACAGGCCGATAACTCACCTCTGAACGGTGAACGCTTAGCGATTAGCATCTAACTCTAATAATACTGCTCCAGCAGTATTAAAAGTGCTAAATTTAGAAAATACTGATCTCTGAACAGTGAAAAAGCTAGCTAGCTAAGCGGTTAGCATCTAGCTAATGCTATTGCTGCTCCAGCCTCGGAGCGGCACGGCTCTGCACGGAGTGTGTGTTTACTGCTCCTTACACCTGACGGGTAAAATTTAGATAATACTGATCTCTGAACAGTGAATAAGCTAGCTAATGCTATTTGCTGCTCCAGCCTCGGAGCTGCACGGCTCTGGACTCTGTATAGCACTGAAACTCTGTATAACGCTGCACGGAGTGTGTGTTTACTGCTCCTTACAACCTGACGAGTAAAATTTAGATAATACTGATCTCAGTGAATAAGCTAGCTAGCTTAGCGGTTAGCATCTAGCTAATGCTATTGCTGCTCAGCCTCGGAGCTGCACGGCTCTGGACTCTGTATAGCACTGAAACTCTCTATAACGCTGCACGGAGTGTGTGTTTACTGCTCCTTACAACCTGACGAGTAAAATCCATACAAAGGGCGCACCGTATTATAAGACGCACTGTCAATTTTTGTGAAAATTAAAAGTTTTTAAGTGCGCCTTATAGTCCGAAAAATACGGTATCCTCATGCTCATATTTGACCCAAACAAACAGCTGATGTCATAATTCAATTCAATTTTTACCAGATTACGGACGATGATCTCAGAGCCGGCCTGCACTGCGAGGTGAAGGGGGGTGAGCTTGGCAGCATCCTGTACCCTGGAGTTGACATTAGCCTGGACACTGATCAAGAAGAGCACGCTCTCTATGTCCGAGTTCTGCACCGCAACGTGCAGGAAATTCCTCCCCTTATTGTCCACCTGATATGTGGTAGAGGAAACAGCATTTAGCTTATATAAATATATATATATTTGTGAGGTTTGTTAAGCATCTGAAATCCTACCTGCTCGGCTGCACCAGGCTCTCTCTTGAGGATGGCCTCTGCTGCTTTGTTGTTCTTGTGGGTCATGGCGCAGGCGAACGGGGTCATGCCCTGCCTATCTCTGAGGCTCAGTCTGATCTCAGGATGGGAGATGAGCAGCTGGATGATGACGCTGTGCTGGTTACTGATGGCCAGGTGAATAGGAGCTCGTCCTTCAGAATCCTACAGTACAAAACGGAATAAGGGGTCAGATGGATCAGATCAATATGGATACTATATCAATCAATCAATCAATTAATTAATTAATTAGGCTTTATTTAAACTATGAGTGTGTTGAGGGTGACCCTGATTCAACATTTATCTAAGGATTATATGCTAATTAAAGTAAATGACAGTAAATAAAATAAATTATAAATAAGATTAGATCGTATAGATTTTAAAGGAACAATCAGTAATCAGTAATTTCCAAACACTGGATAGCTTTCTCCTCCTCCCCAGACACAAAACTCATACAGGTTGCCAGATTGACACAGCGGCAAGGGACAACAAATCCTACTCTGTAGCTGATCAGTGAATATATATACGCTTTAGTGCCCAAAATTCCCATCTCTAGTACGCTACTGGTGGTGGTAATTTACCTAGCTATGGTTAGCGAACCTAAATGAAGCTCAGTGATTACCTGTTTAGCTAAAATAAAAAACAGCCAGCTCGCCCATTTCCATGGCAGCAGCACACTATTTACCAGCTGTTGTCTATACCTGGCAACCCTGAGTGTGGAAATAGGACTAGAGGAATTGTGTGGGGAACTTCAAAGGATAAAACCCACACAGATTACAGAGACACACTGCGGAGTTTAAATAAGAAAATAAGAGTTGCTTTCCTTAATATCGGATGATATATCCTAATCATATTATGATTAGACATAAAATAAAATATAATCCTAAATGGTCATTTAAAGGCTGAACAATATCATTAGATGGTACAAAATATATACAGGATTCATAAACCTTCATATAGTTCATTACAGTAATATAAATTCAGAATGTGCTGCTTTTTATCCAGTTAAACAAAACTAATAATTTTGTATGTAATTATGTGAGTGTTCTTTAAGCACTGATCATATCCCCAATATTTACAGAAAGGGATATTATTGAGCATCACAATGCCAAAAAATATATAGGGCTTAGGACTGGATGATATGGCAAAAATCTATTTCACAATATATATTTTTAGAATTTTGGTGGATGTGATAAAACTCCAATATCGATATGAATAGTATAATTGCCACCACCCTTGATATACATAATCACACTGTTAGAGCTTAGTGATATGGTAAAACTATATCACAATATTTAATGACATTTTTTGATACACAGTATTGGTCATACTTTGAGATGTGCATCAGCATTAATAAGAAAATTAATCACAATATGATAAAATAGTGATATATTGCCCAGCTCTGAGTGAACATTGTGCTGTAGCTCTTGTACCTGTGCATTGACGTTTGCTCCGAACTCCAGAAGGCACTGCACCACCTCCTCCAGCCCCCAGCAGGAGGCCAGGTGCAGAGGGCTCTGGCCGTCCCGTGCCTCCTCATCACCCTCACCATTAGGACCAGGCTTCCGCGGGCTGTTTACATCACAGCCACTGAGAGAGAAACGCACAGATACACATGCTTAGAAAAGAACAGGTAAGTATGAGCTATAGTAAAGCACACATCAGGACACACTGGCCCGCCCGCCTCCCCAATCTTATTTACATCTGTTATTTACATGCACAGACATATTCAAAATATATTCCTCAGTAAAAAAAGGTAAACATTCAGAAAAAAAAAACTAACCCTAAATTTATCTATGTTTTTGTTTTTTTATGTTTTTTATAAGTCAAAAAGGCTAAGCCTAGGACCATTAAGCTCAGTTCAGATTAGTATTCAGTTTATAGGTTTCATTTTGATTCTAAGCTTTGTGCCATTATAAACACAGCCTCCAAGGTGCTGCAGAAAGAAAACAAACATAGCCCTGCTCTGCTGTTTGACTACACACACTGTGCATGTGTTCCATCACTGTCACAAATGAAATTAAATCCATAACTTTGCACATCATGGCTGGATTTTCTCAGTCAGCTTTATGGAGGTAGAGTCACCTGGAATTCAGGCTTTCAGTTAACAGCTGTGCTGAACTTGTCAAGAGTAAATTATTGTAATTTCTTGTCTCTTAATGTGTTTGAGAGCATCAGTTGTAAAGTTGTGAAGAGGTAGAGTCACAGGTATACAGTGAATAGCTCTATTTGAGTAATGTTCTAATCCCTACTATGACAAGTACTACCCAAATAAATAAAAAAAAACTTTAAGTGAACTATAGTCAATCTGAAACATTTCAAGAACTTATCCACAAGTGCAATCTCAAATATTACCAAAAACATTATGATGAAACTGGCTCTTATCAGGACTGCCCCAGAAAAGAAAGAGCAAGAGTTTCCTCTATTGCACCGGATAAGTTCATCAGAGTTACCAGCCTCTGACTTCTGAAGTTAACAGCACTCAAGATAAGATCCACCTAAATGCTAAAATTCTAGGAGTATTTTGGTTTGATAAACATTCGAAGTTACTACATGATTCCTTATGTGTTACTTCATAGTCTGGATCACTTCAGTATTCATTTACAATTTAGGACAAAAAATAGCTAAGTGCACTTTTTACTGTTTTTTGCCGAAGGCTACAGGACTGAAAGAGAGTCATTCAGGACTGGGATCATTAAGATGATTAACATTATTAAGATGTTAAGTTGTGTGTGTGTATATGAGGGGCTGACCTGCGTATGAGGAAGCATGCGGTCACCTCGTTGTTCTCATCGATTGCTCTGTGCAGCAGGGTCTGCTGGCAGCCTCCTGGCCCTGTGCTCCAGCATGTTGCATCACAGCCATGCCTGACCTAACAGGAGGCAGGTTACAGGAAAAACAGCTAATCAAAAACAGTGTTACAATAACAGTATTATATTTTTTTGTGAAATCTCAAATTTTATTTTGATTTCATTAAATTGTATTCAAGGACTTTAAGGACTGAAATATAATAAAGAAATAGCATTATTATAGGCTGTTATAGGCCTATAAATTAGTCTGATATGCATCAACAGTAGAATTAGATAAGTGAGTTTAATGAGTAAACAATTGTAAACTACTGAGCCTGCACACCCAAAATATTGCAATAAAATTTTGTGTTAACATCTTTTTTATTGATTTTTACAACTAGGAATCTTTGTTTTGTAATGGAATATTGCAATTGTAACAAAAAAATGGGGAGTTAAATTTCAGATAAAAGTAAAAAAAAAAAAAAAAGGGAACAAGTAAAATTCTAAACAAAACATATACAACAAACATACAGAAAACTATATATATATACATATAAAAAACAATATACAAAAAAGAGAGTATCTAAACTTTTAAACAAAACATATACAACAACATTATAAAGTTTTTACACATATATATAAAATTCAGTCCAATATTGCAATCAAATTAAGCCATATCCATTTATGTACCAAATAAAAAGAAATATATCTGGAGGAACACTTTTTGTGTTCAAAAGTGAGCTTATATTTATTGAATTTCATTATAAAATTGATTCTAATCAATTCCCATATATCAAAAGTGATGCTGAATTGAAATGTCAACAGATTCTTACCAGTGTAGAGGCAATGTCCTCCAGACCGTTCTCTAAAGCCAGCCACAGTGGAGGATCCCCCTTCTCATCCACCACAGACATGTCTGCTCCTCTTGTGCATATGGCGTCCACCACCAGGGGGAGCTGGTTACTAATGGCCAGTTGTAAGGCAGTCTGGCCTTCCTGCGTTCTGCGAGAGTGAGAAAGTTTTTAAAGGGGTGCTAAACCCTCTGATTTCTGATGATTCTACCCTCAGCTCACGTTTGAAAAAGGCTTTTTAAAAAATAGGGTAGTTTGGGTGATGTATGGGTTTAGAGGCACGGATGATTGGCTGAGCTGCAGTGTGCCTCTGATAGCGGTGAGACGCAGATGGTTGGACATCATTGTGACCAAAAATATTGTGACCAAAGTAAACACACACATCATCCTTGCCTATAGCACGATTGAACCTGAGAGGGCGCTGCAGAGGCAGAAATTACCACAATAAAAGTGTTTTTTAAAAGTATAGGAAATTTAAAAAAATATTTAAGCAGGTATGATATGTTTCTCTACTTCAAAGGAACACATTTCGGCTATTAATGAAAAAATTTGGTTCAGGATTTAGTAGCTCTTTAATGGCTGATTAATGCTTAAGTGCCTTAAATGACTTATAAAACGTAACTAAGTGCTTTTTTTGACATACACACAGCAAGTCCCACTGTTTTAACAAATATAGCCAAATATAGAGAAATTATTAACGAGGAGAAAAGCCATTGGTTGAAATATGAACGGGAGCTCCCATGACTCAAACAGCATCTGTTTACTGAAGCACCGTCCTTTAACACGAACAACCAATGAAAGTGGATGAAAGTGAGCATGCTAAAGGGGAAGCCCCCTGCGATGTGGAGATCTGTGCAAGCGCAGGAGCCAGAGCAAACCAAAAAAAATCACATTTTTCTTCAATGATTTAAAATATGTTATTAAAGTAGTAAGAGTAATTTTCCAGCTTTTCTCTCTCACTCTCTTTTTTCATAGAAATGTGAGGCTGGTCTCTTATGACTCAAGAGTAAACAGACCTTTCTATGAGAACTTTGATAAAACCAGACCAGCAGCAGCATACCTGACGTTAATGTCTGCCTGGTGCTCCAGCAGGAAGAGGGCGCTCTTGCTGTCTTGTCTTTTGATGGCCATATGCAACAGTGTCTGACCGTCTGACATGGTGTCGTTAATAGCTGCACCGGACCCCAGGAGCTGGGCAGCGATGGTGTGCATTCCTAAAAAAAAAAAACATAGGACAGTGAGAAATGCATTGTTACACATCATCTAAAGGCTTTTTATTCAAACAAGCCACATACTAGTGCATCTGAAAAAAAAATTATATTACTGAAATGTTACTTTATTTCAGTAATTCAGTTCAAAATGTGAAACTATAAATATTATATAGGCATATTACACACAGAGAGATCTAATTTAAGCGTTTATTTATTTTATTGTTAATGATTATGGATTACAGCCAATGAAAACCCAGAAGTTAGTATCTCAGAAAATTAAAATATTGTATAAGACCAGTTGGTAATTTTGGCAGTATGTGCAGTGTGCCAAATCCTGCTGGAAAACGAAATCTGCATCTCCATCTAAAATCTTCTGGTAGAAGCTGCGCTGACTTTAGGCTTGATATAACACAGTGGATCAACACCAGCAGATGACATGTCTCTCCAAACCATCACTGATCATCAGTAAATTTTACATTTCATTTATAAATAAAGGGAGCAGAGTCTGGAGGAAGAGTGGAGAGACACACAGTCCAAACTGCTTGAGGTCTAGTGTGAAGTTTCCACAATCAGTGATGGTTTGGAGAGACATGTCATCTGCTGGTGTTGATCCACTGTGTTATATCAAAGTGCAATGTTTTCCCGCAAACTCTTACAGCAACTTTTATGGAAATGCGGATTTCATTTTCCAGCAGGATTCGGCACACTGTCCACACTGCCAACAGTACCAATTGGTCTTATATAATATTCTAATTTCCTGAGACACTGATTTTTGGGGTTTCATTGGCTGTAAGCCATAATCATCATCAATAAAAGAAATGAACACTTAAAATAGATCACTCTGTGTCTAATACATCTATATAATATGAGTTTCACATTCTGAAATGAATGATTGAAATATTGAAAGTATTTTTTCAAATTAATTCTATTAAAAATATTTAGAGATGCACTAGTAACCATACTAAATAATTAATTAACTTTTGAGTATTGAAAGCATTTTAACACTTCAAAATATGCCTATTTTTTCCACAATATGTCCAAATGTTTGTGAAAAAACATTCTAATGTATTAGAGGTGTGGGCTAGAAGGCTATTAGGAGGTTTGAGGCAGAGTAATTACTGGAAACATCAATACCAGCATGCCAAGACCATTAAAATCCAGGCTCACCGTGAACCCATCATACATTATTAACAGCACAGAACTAATGTTAATGGTCTAAATTTGGTGGGTCTGTTTCTTTAGTACCTGTCCAGAGGGCAAGTCCAAGCACAGTCTGGTCCAAGGAGTCTTTAAGGCTGAAGTCTGGGATGATCTGAAGGTTGTTGGTAGCATGGAGAGCATTCGCTGCAGAAGACAAAGCAACAACATAAATAACAGCAACATTTTAATACACTTTATGTTCAAATGTTTGTGGACACCCCTTGTTATCAGTACATTCAGCTAAATGTACCACTTAGGCAGAGCTAGAGTGGTATAAAACCCCTGAAACTGTGGAACTGTGTTTTCTGGAATGATGGTGCTCCATCTTATACCTTTGGGATGAGCTGCATAGTTGGGCATAACACCCTTATGACTGCACGCAACCAAAATCTCAAAAATGCCTTTTCTAGACAGAAGAGACAGTTATTAACCCTAACAACATCAAGATAAACTCTTTTAAAAAACCCTGATTTTTTAAGAAACGTTTGTCCATACAGGATAGCGATTAACAAAAGTTATTTTAATAAAAGTAAAAGATTAACTTAGCAAAATGACATGCCACACACTATAGTTTGTTGTCTTCCAAGTCGTCAAAGCCTACTTTAGCATCTTACTTAATATATGCAAAATATGCATTAATTTGCTTTCATTTAGGCGTTTAGCTGACACTCTTATCCAGAGCGACTTACAAGGTTATTTCTATTACAGAATTGGGTCAATATAGTGTAAGGAGTCTTATTGGTGTGGCACAGCATAGTCACTCAGACCTGGAATTGAACCGCAGTCTTCCTCATGGTACCAGGCGGTGGGGTTATCCACTACACCACACCAACCACCATATAACTCGGCCACACAGCAAAATTCCATTTTTTTGACATACAAACAGCTTTTCCAGCTACTTTTTTTTATCATCCTCTAATTTCTACCCTCGTTTCCTCCCTACCATCATGGCTACCTTTCTGTTCCAATATGACAGACACCACATCCGGGTGGTTGTGCACGATGGCCATGTGGAGAGGGCTCTGTAAGGACACTCCGTGGCTCCGGTCACTGTCAGGAAGGGCACTCTGAGTCTGCAGGTTAGGGTTAGCCCCCTGCTGGAGAAGCTCTGCTGTCAGTCCAGCCAGGCCACAGCGACAGGCAGTGTGGAGAGGAGTTTCACCCTACAGTTCAACATGTGTATGAGGTGAAATATAGCAAACAAATCACACAATATAATGCAATTTGACATACTGTAATTTTTATATTATGTTTTTCTGAGCTTTAGTAAGACCTATATAACATACAATAAGTCAATCTTTGTTAAACTAGGTTGAAAAGACAGCAGAGCTGTGTATGAGAGTGTGTGCTGACTGGCTGAGCTGATGTTGTTGGCTGTTTATAATGGAAGTTTTAAAGTTTTAAAAAATGTCTGCAGTACTGAAGCATTTGTATTTGTTCTCTGTTTAGGAAATGACTATCAGTTTCAGTATAAAAATCGATGTTTTATGGCATTTATTTATATATCATACAGCTCTGGGAAAAAAATAAGAGACCACTTAAAAATGAGTTTCTTTGATTTTACCAAATTGAAAAACACTGGAATATGCTTGAGGAGTGGCATAAAGTTATCAAAAAGCAGTGTGGAAGGAGGGTGGAGGAGAACATGCCAAGATGCATGAAAACTGTGAATAAAACCAGGGTTATTCCACCAAATATTTATTTCTGAACTTGTAAAACTTTATGAATATGAACTTGTTCTTTTGCATTACTTTAGGTCTGAAATCTCTGCATATTTTTTGTTATTTCAGCCATTTTTCATTTTCTGCAAATAAATGATCAAAATGATCAAAAGTATTTTTATTTGGAATTTGGGAGAAATGTTGTCCGTAGTTTATAGAATAAAAAACAATGTTCATTTTACTCCAGCATATACCTATACATAGCAAAATCAGAGAATCTGATTCAGAACCTGAAGTGTTCTTTTAATTTTTCCCAGAGCTGTGAATCAAAACCTCAAGTCTTTTGCAGCCTCCAACAGATTTTCTTCCAGGATTGCCCTATTTTTGCCCTATCCATCTTCCAATCAACTCTGACCAGCTTCCCTATCCCTACTGAAGAAAAGCATCACCGCAGCATGATGCTGCCACCACCATGTTTCTGTTAGACTTATAGTGACTAAACTATTTCCTTTAGCTATTTTTGAATTATTATTCACTCACCCATTTGTTGGTATGATTGACCACAGCGCCATGGGTGGCCAGGAAGATGGCAGCTGCCTCACTGCCAGCAAGAGCCGCTCTCTGCATTAGACAGTTTCCTGAGAAGAGAAAAAAAAAACAATCAGCTGCTATTAATTTGCTATTAAGATTTCTTCAGCTGGTATCTGCCTGGCACTAAGCTACTTCGCTAAGCAGCCTGGCAACCTTTTGCAGAGTATTAAACATCACATGACTAGGATTTCAGGAACAGAGATCCACAAGAGAAGCTGTGGCCATGAAAAAAACTCCACTGTGCCAATGCAGCTTAAAGTGGGGGACATTTAAAGCCCTAGTAAGGAACCTCTCCAACTTTGAGGACACTGCAGCAACAGAAGCCAACACCACAGCCAATATAAACCCATTTAAAGTACTGTGCATGCATGGTTTTCAACATTTTAATCAATTAAAAAAAAAAAAAGAAAAGTGTGACGTGCAAAAGTATTTAGCCCTCCATATCAAGAGAGACTGAGATTGTTGCCCATTCGTCTTTGCAGAACAGCTCAAGTCAAACTCAAGTCTTTTTCAGCCTCCAACAGGTTTTCTCACAAGTTTGCCCTGCATTTAGCTCCGTCCATCTTCCTGTCAACTCTGACCAGCTTTCTTATCCCTGCTGTAAAGAAGAGCATCCCCACAGCATGATGCTGCCACCACCAAGTTTTACAGTGAGGATGGTGAGATCATGGTGATGAGCAGTGTTCCATTTCCGCCACACAGAACACTTTGCATTTAGGCCAATAAGTTCAACTTTATTCTCATCTGAGCACAGAACCTTCTTCCACATGTTTACTATGTCCTACAAAGCTTGTGGCTATAAACTGCAAACGGCACTTCTTTTGTCTTTCTTTCAACAATGGTTTTCTTCTTGCTACTCTTCCATAAAAGTCAGATTTGTGGAGTACACAACGACTTACAGTTGTCCTGTAGACAGATTCTCCTGATCCACCTGAGCTGTGGATTTCTGCAGCTCCTCCAGAGTGACCATGGGCCTCTTAGCTGCTTCTCTGATCAGCGCTCTCCTTGCTTTATCTGTCAGTTTGGGTGGACAACCATGTCTTCGTAGGTTTGCAGTTGTTAAACACTTCTCCCATTTTTGGATGATGGATTGAATGAAGCTCTTTGAGATGTTCAAAGCTTGAGATGTGTTTTTATAACCTAACCCTGCTCTTAACTTCTCCACAACTTTATCTCTGACCTGTCTGGTGAGTTCCTTGGTCTTCATGATGCTGTTTGTTAACTAGTGTTCTCTAACAAACCACTGAGGCCTTCACAGAACAGCTGCATTTATACTGAGACTAAATTACACACAGCTGGACTATATTAACTAATCAATTGATTGCACTGGATTTTATTTAGGGTGGGGTCAGAGTAACGGTGGCTGAACACTTTTGGACATCACACTTTTCAGTTTTTTTTTTTCTTTTAAAATCATAAAAAACATGCATAATTTTCATTTCACTTCAAAATTAAGTGATCTATCACTTAAAATATCAATAAAGTACATTTAATTTGAGGTTGTAAGGTCAAGAAATAATGTAATAAAGTTCAAGTGTAGTATGATATCTATTACTGAGCTCAAAAACAATCCTGCAAATGTTATATTAATTTTAATAGATCCTAGACTCAAGATAAAACATGTTAATTTTTGTAGGGTACCTGAAGCATCTGGGGCATCAGGATTGCTCCCCCTCTGTATGAGTCTCGCTGCAAAGCTGTTCTCGTCGAACGAGGTGCCATTTACTACAGGTACGTCATCCTCAAAGGGGTTAACAGAAGGGTCAGAGGCCACAGTGATGTACTGCAGAGCTAACCACAGAGCCGTGCTCCCTTCATGGTCCTTGAGCTCCAGGTCCAGTCTGGACAGAACAGGGTTGAAGTTATATAACACGTAACAGAAAACAGGACAATAGTGAAAGATGGTTTCCTAGGTTAAAGGGATTTTAGTACTTACTGTTTGCACTGCAGGAGTTGGTTGAATACTGGCTCGTTTCCTGACAACACAGCTTCATGTAAGGGTGTTCTGAAAGGTCAAAATTAGAAATGCAAAATTTATTTTGAAATAGGAACTGAATTTGTCCTTCTATCTGTCCAAACTGGGAAGGATAACTACAAAAGAACATATTACCATATTTTTCTGGCTATAAGACACACTGGTCTATTTTCGTACATAAGGTGCACCAGATTATAAGGCGCATGAAGTGAGACTAGTAAGGATGTTTCCCATGTTTCCCTTCTAACGGGGAAGTGCCTAAGTGAAGAAAACTGTAATTCTTAAAAAATAATAATTTTCTTTCAAAGTCAAATGAGCGCTGGATGTTAATCTACACAGATTTGTCTCCTGAAACTGTTTATTTGGGTGAGTAAAGCACTTCTGCTTGTTTACAGTAAGCTTAGATATTTTTTCTAAGGTGAGTTTAGAGTAAAGTTTTTCCAGCACTAAGGCTGGGTGCAGCAGCATTAGCATTAGTCGCTAACCGCAGTGCTAGCGGGAGGTAAATGCCACGTAGCTTTTGTTAACACGGTTCCGTTACAGTCCAATATACTCGCCTCTGAACAGCGAAAGAGCTAGTGCTGAAGCTAGCGGCTAATGCTAATACTGCTCCAGCCTCTGTGCTGGAGAAACTTCACTGAAACAGTGGCTTTACTGCTCCTTACAACATGACTGGTAGAATTTATACATAAGGCGCACCGGATTATAAGTATTTTAATTAAGGATTTTAAGTGCCCCTTATACAGCAATGGTAACACCTTGGGCAGGTCAACTAGCTAATCATAAAAACACTCATCTGAACTCCATTACCCACCGTCCTCTACTGTTCTGCATATTGGGGTTGGCGCCGGTTTTAAGCAAGGCCTCAGCGATGTGGGCCATGCCGCTCATCACCTCTGTGCTGTGTTTCTTTGGGCTGAAAGAACACACAAGGTGCAGGGGGGTCTCCACCGCCCCCACTGTGGCAGCATTCACCTGTGCTGAATGGCGGATCAAGAAGGTGGAGGCAAACTCATCCCCTGTAAACAATTACACAGAGATGAGTGAGAAAAGACTGAATAAGAACATTTAACTGAGTAAGAGTGCTTATATTAAGATACTTAACATAATATGAACTGCACAGTGCATTTAAACTTTTGATTTTGCTTATAAAACTAAATTCTAAATAAACTAATAAACAAAACCGCTTACAATTTATCTCACACAGATATAGCAAAATGACGCAGCTGCACAGTGATAGCAGTCCCTACCTCTCTGGATGGCTTTGTGCAGGAGACTCCAGCCACTCTGATCCACCATGTCCACATCTGCTTTGTTGTTGACCAGTGTGGTGGCGATGCTCTCAAGCTTCCTCGATAAGGCCAGGTCCAGAGCCAGGTCTCCATTATTGTCCAACTCGTTCAGCTTACCTGGCAACTAAGAGAGAGCAAAGCAGAGAGAACTTTGCTAAGCTGAGCTGAACTTTTTAAAACATTTATTTCCAATTTTTTTAATTTTTTTTTACAATTCCTACCCAATTTGGAAGGTCAGTTACCCAATCCTCACTAAAATTAACTTCCCCTATCCTTACTAGTCTTCTCTGATAAATACAAGGAATGTGCAGCTTCCCAGTTCAGATAGAACAGGCTGCATGATTTAAACCGATCCTAGAAATATATATTGGCTAATACTAAGGACCTACAGCTCCATCATTATTGGCTTTTACATTTTAGAAAAACATGGAGCACAATATGACCTCTTATTTTACGAAAATGTTCATATTTCATAAACCAAGCCATCCACTATGTAAACTGTTCACACAAAAGCATAAATCCATTCATGCATAAATCTATGAACTTTTAAAGGTTATCTGCTTTAGACAACTCATTTGGATCTTTTTTCCTTTCTGGTATGTGTACCTGGGCATCCATCTCTATCAGGTAAAGAAAGACCACATCTTCTCTCTCCACTTTAATGGCTTTGTGAAGGGGAAACTCTGTCTTGGACTTGATCATCTTGTACAGTAGCTGAGCGCTCATAGTGCTGAAGTCCTCTTTCCTCAGGTCATCCTGTGAAAGAGCATAAATAGGGAAAATTGTATCAATATCGCCATCAAGTATCTGCAAATACTGATCTCAAACCATCACCATCTCTATCCTTATACTGCTTAAAAGCAGTGTGAGTGCAGGCCAGCAGAACTGTGCTCCAGCACGATTCAAACAAACTGTGCAATACACCCACCCTCAGTGATTTTGGCCAATATTGGATAAATACTGATAGTGAGAATTACATTGGGACGCCTGTAATAAAAATTATAATACTGATTAAACAACCTTTTCTTTGTAGCATTATTTTTACAAGGTTAAAATATATTTTTTAGCACTTTTATGCTGTGAATTTTCTTTTCCACCACATTTTAAAGGTGTTCTACTGAATTCAGTCAGTCAGTTCAGTTTTGGTTAGCCTCTGCCTAATGCAGCCTCAGCTTTCTGTTTTTGGCTGTCAGAGACTACACTATTAGCTCACTACATCATTTTCATCATCATCATCATCATAATCATTATCTTCATCAATGTGCTCCTCTTAGAACTGTTTCAACATTAAGTAGCATTTATTGTTGAATTTATGGGTTAGTATGTACTGGCTGGTGAACTGAAAATTCTTTTTTCTTTGTATAATAATGTAAATATTGAGCTTATTTTTTATGTTAATTTATTCAATCACAGGGTAGTGGGAAGAAGTGCGGAGGTACGTAAAGCAGATGGCAGACAGGGTCGACAATTTGCATAATCATGCATATTCATAAATCATAAAGCACATTCTTCTTAGGGTGTCAAGGTATAGAGATGCTCTGATTCCATTTATAATAGCATACTGGTCATGATATACTATTATGATAATAGAAACATTATAATCTGGCAAATGCTGTCCCGCTATTTTTTATATTTCTGCCTAGATTTGGCCTTTTTTCTTTTTTCCTAAAGGAAAATACAGAGAATTTAATCAAACAAATGAGACAAAAATACTGAGACTTGGTCATTTACTTATTGAGGAAAATAACCAATATAACATATCTGCAAGTGACAGAAGTCTGTAGTAAGCTAAACATTTCTATTAACCGAGCAAATCAAATCAGATTTTGGTCAAATTCAGGCAGAAACATGAACAATTCTAATAATAAAGCTCCACAGTATATTACGCCTTATGACTGTCTCGCACAAAAAGGCTCATTTGCATTCTGTAATCAAAAAATAAAATCCCCAAGTGCTTGCTTAGCGCTACATGTGGTCAACATAATTATCCCACACAGCACACAGTTTTCCCATTCCCAACCTCTGATTAATTTAACACCAGACCAACCAGGTGAGAGTTACTGCAGAGAAAGAGACACTCCCACAGCGCAGGCATCAGAAACACCAGCAGGTGCTGATAATGACTCAGTTTGCCCCTGCGTCCCGGTCTCAAACATCACCTTGAGGATCTGTGTGCTCATCCCATAGGGATTTATGGGGGGAAGGGAAGGGATCATAAATGTGGCCCTGAGCACCAAGGACAGTTTTGCATTAAAGTCTGCCTCCTGCTGCCAGACAACACAGCAGGGGGCAGCTCAAACCGAGCGGACGAGTGCGATGCACAAAAATATCAGAGGTTAGCTGGGTGAAAAATAACGCCGGCGGATGTGGTAACCTGAAGTGGCCTGGCTATTAGAATCCTATTACAGCCATGCATTTACGGACCTCTCTGAGAAATCGAATGATGAGTCATCTAGAGTGTTAATGATGACTGGAGGCTGAGAAAACTGGTGTTAATGAACAGACAGACTCACCCAGTGGCTGGCGATGATCTCACCGCAGTAGTTCATCAGAGTGGTGGCGTCCAGCTCCTCGGCCGTCTGGTAGAACCTGATACAGTTCCTCACGTTCACAGAGGACATTACTCCTTTCTCACATCTACAAAAAAAGTGAAGAAGAAACAGGTTATACTAGTGCATCTAAAAAAATAAGAATATCATTATTATCATTCAGTTTAAATTGTGAAACTTGTATATTATATAGATGTATTGCACACAAAGTGATCTATTTTAAGTGTTTATTTATTTTATTGTTGATGATCATGACTTACAGTCAATGAAAATAAAAAAAAATATATAAGAGAATATTATATAAGAACAAGGTATATAAGGTACTTTTGGCAGTGTGCCAAAAGTGGCAGTGTGCCAAATCCTGCTGGAAAATGAAATCTGCATCTCCATAAAAGTTCTCAGCAGAGGAAAGCATGAAGTGCTGTAAGATTTTCCGGGAAAACACTGATTTTAGACTTGATAATAAAACACAGTGGATCAACACCAGCAGATGACCTGTCTCTCCAAACCATCACTGATCATCAGTAAATGTTGAATTTTATTTGTAAATCAAGGGATCAGAGTCTGGAGGAAGAGTGGAGAGACACACAGTTCAAGCTGTTTGAGGTCTAGTGTGAAGTTTCCACCAATCAGTGATGGTTTGGAGAGTTCTGTTAATGGACAGAGGGAGGGACATTGAGAAAAGTACTCAAAAGGTAAATGATAGTGTTTAGTTAAGAGTCTGCAGTGTGGAGATATTTTACAATGGCGCATGAAAAATTAACCTGAAACTATAAAAAAAAAATTATTGAACAAATGCATTTTGTCATTGTCCATTGAAAAACAAGTATATTCTTTTTTGTTGATAGTTTACTACATGACTATAGTTAACTCAATCACAAAGTATCCCTTTCATCAATTCCTTAAAAAATGGACAAATAGAGATTCTCCAAAATTACCTGAAATAAACTCTTTTCACATTGACTTCCACTGAAAGTTGCTTTCCATTGAAAGTTCCATTGACTGTCACTGACTGCAGGCAGTAGCTATAACTATGATCACAGCATCTACAGCCTCCTTAATATACACAATTTTAATGTTATTAGAAGTGATTTAGGAACATTATGTTGGGAACGTCCACTGATTTAATTATTCAAATACCGGCATGTTTAGTGATTGACCAACTATTTGACTACCTGTGCACCCTCCCACCACCCACAGCAACAGACAGAGCAACAACCTGCAGCCTGTCATTCACCATTCATGCCAACACGCCCACCCACGGTCCAGTGCGTGCCCACCTTTCTCGTAGGAGCTGGAGCTGAAAGCGGTTGGCTAGCTTCATCAGGTCGATGAGGAACGTGTCGTCTTCGTTCATTTCCAGCTCATCCGTGTAAGCCCAGCGCAGCATCGCCATGGCAACCTCCGGCTTGGCCTCTGAATACCATGCAGCCAGTTGATAAAGAAAGAAAGAAAGAAGATATATAAATTATCCCCACCGCTTCAAGAGCTTTACATATTTATTACCACTGAAGCCTCCATGAGCTTTATTCAAGGAACAAACCACTCCCACAATGCTTTGTGTCAATCAGTTGCTCACAGATTTAGGTTTTACAATATACAGTTCATCAATGAATTAAAAACACAAACCTAAACTTTTGTAAAGAATTTACAAGACAGTATAAAGCAACAGGGTTTATCTGGCAACAGCATCTGGCAGGTATTTACCAAAATGAGGTGGTGACAGTCCAAATTCAGTAACTGTCAGTAACTTAGCCTAGCATCTCCTGTTGTAAACTACAGAACAACATGCTAGATATAAAATATCAGCTCCACTGAGCATACAGGACACTTTATATAGAGTCCACTTAAAAATTACGAGTTTCTTTGATTTTACCAAATTGAAAACTTTTGGAATATAATCAAGAGGAAGATGGCTGATCAAGCCAAGCTGAACTGCTTGTATTTTTGCACCAGAAGTGGCATAAAGTAATCCAAAAGCAGTGTGTAAGACTGATGGAGAACATGTCAAGATAAATGAAAACTGTGATTAAAAACCAGGGATATTCCACCAAATTTTGATTTCTGAACTCTTAAAACTTTATCAATATGAACTTGTTTTCTTTGCATTTTTTGATGTCTGAACGCTCTGCATCTTTTTTTTATTTCAGCCATTTCTCATTTTCTGCAAATAAATGCTTTAAATGGCAATATTTTTATTTGGAATTTGGGAAAAATATTGTCCGTGGTTTATAGAATAAAACAACAATGTTCATTTTACTCAAACATATACCTATAAATAACAATATGCAAAATATCAATATGCAAAATGCCTGGAACAAAGTTTGATCTAAAACCCTTAAAGAGTTTCTTCTTCTCTCCAGGAACACACAGCAGAAAGGCTCCATTTGTTCTCACCTGACAGGTCCAGCTCGGAGATGGAGGCCAGGTTGGCCAGACTCCAGATGTCACTGCGGGCAGCCAGCACAAACTTATGAGCGCTCAGCTTCTGCTGGCCGATTTTCACCTTCAAGTCACTGCAACACAGATACACAGATCAAAAATAAAGCCATAAGACTCACAAACAATAGTGTACAAACAGTACAAACTCTGTTTAGAGAAAACAGAAATATCAACTTTATTACCCTGATATATCTTGATTGATTAAACCAAATAAATCAAATAAGACTCTCTACTGGCAGTGTGTGCATGTGTTTGTGTGTGTGTGTGTGTGTATTAAAAAAATAAATTAATTCATTAAAATTCACCATACTTTTAAAAGAGTAATTGGATATTTTATGCCATTATATTACTATTATCTAATTAACTAGCATAAACTGGTCTTAGTATTGTGAACAATAACAACATTTATTACTATTGTTTCTGAAAATACATCGCCTGGAGACAATTAGTGTGAAAGGTAGGGGGTCTGTCACATTGTATCATACACAATAATTCAGTTTTATTAGTTGCATTCTCTGAGCTTTTTAAATTTTTTTTTACATATATATATATATATATATTAGGGGTGTCACGATTCTCTAAATCCTCGATTCGATTTCATTTTCGATTTGAGGGTCACGATTCGATTTGATTCTCGATTTTCTTGTTTTTTTTTTCTTGTTATTATTTTATGCCTCATAAAATTTAAATAATATATTTATTATTATTATTATTATTATAAATATTATAAATATTATTATTATTATTTATTAAGATATATATGGTAATGCCATCTAGTGACTTTTTTTGGTAGCAACAGTGTGCACTATTAAAACAAGCAGTTTATCAGAGCTGTGTGTGGATGGCTGGTGAAACTGCTCATTACATGAAGCTGCAGTTCTTCATCCAACCACTAGCAGCAGCAGCACCCCGCTCTCTTCACTCAGTCACTACTTCAGTACAGCCCAGCCACGGGCTACAGAGCTCAGCCAGTCCGTTTTTACTGTTTCTGTAAACAAATAAAGGTTTTAACCCCACTAACCGGATAATACAGCTCACTACAGTTCATCTTTCAGCCCAAGCAGCTAACAGCAGCAGGTTAGAACAGCCGACACGAAGTCACTGCTCGGATTACATTATAAACAGGTCAGTTAGCGCGCTGCTAACCTCAGGATGTTTATAACTACAGAGTTTAGTGGACACACCACGGCCGCCAGGTAAGTCTTTTAAAGGCTACTGAAGACTATTAAAGGCTATTAGAGGTTATTGAAAGCATTATTGGGGGGCAGAAATCAGTACAGGCTGGTTAGATAAGTGATGTTTATTAACGTCATTAAAACAGATTTTGTCAGGTATTGTCTTATAAATATTTACACATAACTTATATCTCTCCTGAAAAGCTTTTATTTTAGTCAGAAACACGCTTGTGTTTACTTTATCTGAGAGAAAGATGTTTTTTTAATTCAATGGAAAGCAACAGGTGTAGTCAATTATAAGTTTAAGATTTTTAATCCACCTCACTGTGATCTATAGTCAGTGTTCTCAAGTCACACTGACACACGCATTTCAGCGAGTTCACACGCTCTCACCTGCGCGCACCCACCCCTCCGTTAGATACAGATACAAAACCTGCGCGCCCAACCCCCGCCCCCCCTCCCCCGTTGGACAGATAAAAACAGTGATCACACTCCCGCCGACTGCGCTCATGCAGCGGCTCTCTATTTAAATGAATAGGATGCGCTGTGTTGGTGCCGCGCCATTTGCGTAGCGCGCTGCGCTATTTGCGTAGCGCGCGCGGGAGGGATCGTCGATCCTCTTTTTGACTTCGATACTCGAGATCGTGACCTCATTTCGATAAAATATCGAGATCGTGACACCCCTAATATATATATATATATATATATATATATATATATATATATATATATATATATATATATATATATATATACAGGTGCTGGTCAACGAATTAGAATAATTTGAAATAGTGCAATCATGAAATTCTTTGAATGCATTTTTTGTGCAGAAAGCAAATCAGGTGTTCACCGCACCTGTCCTACTCGTTAGACTAATCACAGAACTCGTTACCTGGAAAAAAAATTGCTCAGCTGAGCTTTCCAAAAGGCCCATTTAGGCCATTTAACTGTGACACTGTTGTTTTATTGAATTAGAATAATGGAGAAACCGTTTCATTGAATTAGAATAAATGCTCGAATTTTTGTTTTCTGTGAAGAGTGTTCACTGTGCAGTATAAAGTCAGGGTTGAGTAGAATTTCTAAGTTGTAAAATCAATCATGGGTAAGCAGCGCGACCTCTCAACCGGAATAGTGGCTCAAATTCAAGCCCTTCGCCAACAAGGCTTGACCCAAACTAAAATTGCTGAGCAGCTCGGCATCAGCCAGTCTTCCGTCTGCAAAGCTCTCAAGAAAAACTGCAGCAAGCGCACCAACTGTTCCGGCGTCCGAAAAACTTCTGCTCGCGACAACAAGCAGCTGAGAAAGGTCGCAGTCAGCAACCGGAACAAGCAGACCGGCGCTGACGTCTCCAGATCAACCACTTACCGTCGTCTGCGCGAACTCGGCTTCAAATCTCGCATTCCAGCAGTAAAACCGATGCTGAACAAGAAACAAATGGAGAAACGGCTGAAGTGGGCCAAAGAACACGGCGAGTGGACTGCTGAAGACTGGCAGAAAGTGGTCTTCAGTAACGAATCACGCTTCTGCATCTCCTTCGGTGACCAAGGTCCTCGTGTCTGGCGTCGTGGTGGCGAAACCTACAACCACGAGTGCGTGAAAAGATCCGTCAAGTTTCCCCAGAGCGTTATGGTCTGGGGATGCATGTCCGCTCGAGGTGTAGGGAAACTCTGCTTCCTCAAGAAGACTGTCAATGCTGCCGTATATCAAGATGTTCTGGAAACGTTCCTGATTCCGACTGTTGAGGAACAGTTCGGCGAAGAAGACTTCATATTTCAACAGGATCTTGCACCGGCTCATGCGGCAAAGTCGACCAAAGATTGGTTCACTAAAAAACAGCTTGAAGTTTTGGCATGGCCGGCCAACTCGCCTGACCTCAATGTCATTGAAAACCTTTGGGCCATCGTCAAGCGGAAAATTCGCGACAGAAAGCCTACTACGCTGGACCAACTGAAGCAGAACATCGCCACTGCCTGGGAAGCTGTGAGTGCGGAAACTTGCGACAAGCTGGTCAAATCGATGCCGCGGAGACTTCAGGCAGTCATACAAGCCAAGGGGGCAGCCACAAAATACTGAGAAAGTGATGATTGTAATTATAATAAAAAATATTCTAATTCAATGAAACGGTTTCTCCATTATTCTAATTCAATAAAACAACAGTGTCACAGTTAAATGGCCTAAATGGGCCTTTTGGAAAGCTCAGCTGAGCAAATTTTTTTCCAGGTAACGAGTTCTGTGATTAGTCTAACGAGTAGGACAGGTGCGGTGAACACCTGATTTGCTTTCTGCACAAAAAATGCATTCAAAGAATTTCATGATTGCACTATTTCAAATTATTCTAATTCGTTAACCAGCACCTGTATATGTAGCTATGGCAACGCGCAGTAGTGCAGCGGCTTCTCACGCTCCTAGCGAACACCCTATTTTGAGCTGTTTTTACGTCGGTTCTGAACCCAACTTTACGCGCCCCACGCGTGTGAGTTACAGCAGAACCGAACTTCTGAGCATTAAGGACAGTTTGGTCAGTAAAACAGCAACTATGGACAATAATATCCGAGCTACGCTGGGCGAGCTGCAGCTCCTCCGCGCTCCGGCGTGGGGGAGCGGATCGCTGCAGACAAAGGGCAAGAGGAGGAGGCGGTGCGAGCGGCGTCAGAAGAGAGGAAAACGCACTGGGGTGCTAGCCAGGCTAAAGGCTAATGCTAACCGACCCCCGATTCCGTCGCTTTTCCTCTCTAACATCCGCTCTTTGGATAACAAGCTGGACCTGCTGCGGCTGAGGATGAATGTTTCTGAGGATATGAGGAACTGCGCTGTGATTTGTCTCACGGAAACCTGGCTGAACCAGACCATGCCGGCCTCAGCCTTCCAGCTCGCCGGCCGGCAGCTCTTCCGAGAGGACCGCAGCCAGCTATCCGGGAAAGCCCGGGGGGGCGGCTTGTGCGTCTACATAAACAAAGGTTGGTGCACAAACTGCGTGTTGGTAAACAGCCACTGCTCCGAGGCGACAGAACAGCTGACTGTGAAGTGTCGTCCCCACTATCTGCCTTGTGAGTTTTCGGCGGTGTTCGTTATTGCTGTTTGCATAGCACCGGATGCTAATGCTAACAACGCACTGAAGGAGCTTTATGACATCAGCTCGCTTCAGAACAAGCATCCGGACGCGTTCTACGTGGTAGCGGGGGATTTTAACCACGTAGAACTGAAGAACACGCTGCCGAGGTTTTACCAACACGTGAACATTCCAACGCGAGGTAATAACACGCTGGACCGTGTTTACTCCTCTGTAAAAGACGCTTACAAAGCCTTCCTCCGCCCCCACCTCGGGCTATCGGACCACATCTCCATCATGCTGGTCCCCGCATACCAGCCCCCACTGCGACGCTCAAAACCCACACAGAAAACCATCACGGTGTGGCCCAGTGACGGCGCCGCTGTGCTGCAGGACTGCTTCGGCTCCACAGACTGGCAGGTCTTCAGGGAGGCTGCTGAGTGTGAGGGGGAGCTGGATCTGGAGGAATACACATCTGCTGTTCTCAGGTACATCAGCAAGTGTGTGGAGGATGTCACTACTACCAAGACTGTGACTTGCTACCCGAACCAGAAGCCCTGGCTGAACGCAGAGGTGCGTTCCCTGCTGAAAGCCAGGGATGCTGCCTTCAGATCTGGAGACTCGGATGAACTCAGGAGGGCTAGAAGAGAGCTGACTGCTGGAGTTAAGAGGGCAAAAGCTGCATAAGCTCAGAAAATCCAGGGACACTTTTCCTCCCAGGATCCACAGAGCATGTGGAGGGGCATCAAGTGCATCACGGACTACAAATCTAACGTTGCACAAAGCTCCAAAGACCCATCCCTGCCTGAGGCTCTCAACACGTTCTACGCCCGCTTTGAGAACCCTGACACACCCCCCAGCACCAGACTCCCACACTCACCAGGAGAGGAGCCCCTCAGCGTGACACCAGCAGAAGTAAGGAGGACGCTGAGGAGGATTAACCCCCGGAAAGCTGCCGGCCCGGACAACATCCCCGTACAGGTGCTAAAAGACTGCGCAGACCAGTTCTCGGACGTCCTAGCCGACATTTTCAACGCGTCCCTCATCCAGGCAGCTGTCCCCACTTGCCTGAAGACCGCCACCATCATCCCGGTCCCCAAGAGCTCCACAGTGACAGGTCTGAATGACTACCGGCCAGTAGCCCTCACTCCGATAGTCACAAAGTGCTTTGAAAGACTGGTTCAGACCCACATCAAAGCCACCATCAACATCACTGTGGATCCACACCAGTACGCATACAGGAAGAACCGATCCACAGAGGATGCCATTTCCTCCGTGGTCCACACTGCCCTCACCCACCTGGAGCAGAAGGATTCCTACGTTCGGATGCTCTTTGTGGACTTCACATCTGCTTTCAACACCATGATTCCTCAGACACTGATAACCAAACTCTCCTCACTTGGACTGAGCTCTTCCCTGTGCAACTGGGTCCTAGACTTCCTGACCAACAGGCCGCAGTCTGTGAGGATTCACAACATCTCCTCCCCCTCCATAATCCTCAGCACTGGCTCCCCTCAGGGCTGTGTGCTGAGCCCCCTCCTGTTCACACTGCTCACATATGACTGCTCACCTCTCCATCCAGGCTGTCATATTGTGAAGTTTGCGGACGACACGGCAGTGGTTGGATGCATCACGAACAGAGATGAGTCCAGCTACAGGCAGGAGGTGGAACACCTGGAGGATTGGTGCAGAGAAAACAACCTCTGCATCAATGTAAAAAAGACAAAGGAGATGATTGTGGACTTCAGAAGGGGCAAGCATGCCCACCTCCCCCTGCACATTGGAGGATCTGCGGTGGAAGTGGTTGACAGCTACAGGTACTTGGGTGTGCACCTGACCAGCAACCTCACCTGGAGCAACAACACTTCCACTCTGGTCAGGAAGGCACATCAGCGGCTGTACTTCCTCAGGAGGCTGAGACGAGCTGGACTCGGGAGCGCAGTCCTCACCTCCTTCTACAGATGTGTGGTGGAGAGCGTCGTGTGCTCCAGCATCAATGTGTGGCATGGAAGCTGCTCTGCTGCAGACAGGAAAGCACTGCAGAGGGTGGTCAAGGCTGCACAGAGGATTGTTGGAGTTAGCTTCCCCAGCACCACAGACATTTACACCTCCAGGTGCAGGAAAAGGGCCACCTGCATCAGGAAGGATCCCACCCACCCAGCACACGCACTTTTTGTCCAACTCCCCTCAGGCCGGAGGCTGCGGAGCATTAAGTGCAAAACAACAAGACTCAGAAACAGCTTCATTCCGGAAGCTGTAAGACTCTTAAACTCCACTTAACACACTGCACTGACACCAAGGACAAATTACTGTTTACTGTTTACCAACATGGTCACTTTACTTGCACTGAGACACTTTATCTCCACTGCTCTAATTCACATTATCGTGCTGCTATAGCACACTTGCACTCTGGACATGTTGCTGAACCTTTCTACTCTCTATTTATTTTTTTTATTCTTTGGGATATTTATCTATCTATTTTGTATATTCTATTTCTTTTATTGTATTCTTTTTTTTATCTATATATCTATTAATAACAGCTCTTTGGGTGTAAAACTGGATTGTGAGATCACAATTTCGTTCCACCTCATGTACCACATGTGATGTGAATGACAATAAAATCTCCTTGAATCCTTGAATATATATATATATATATATATATATATATATATATATATATATATATATATATATATATATATTATGATTCTTAATTGTGTTTTTTTTTGTTTAATTGCACTGCATTTGGACTGTTTATATCTTTTAAATGTGCTTTATAGACAAAGCTGACTTGACTTCATATCCTCATAATTTCTGAAACAAAAACTCCTTAATGTTGTAATAGAAATATTTAACAGTCTTTTTTTTATTTACTGTAAATATTAAATGTTATATATTGTACAATTGTTCATGGTTAGGTTTACTTGCATGCAATGAATATAGTCCTGTGGTACATGCTTGCTGTTTTGTTATTTTTGTGTTACATTTATTACTTTGTTACATTATTTTCTACAAAATCAAAATCTTGTTAAGTTACTGTTTATACAAAAGGTGATTTTTTTTTTTTTTTGGTGATAAATGTTTAACTTTGGTATTCATTTTGTTGCAGTAGTATAAAATCTTACAATTTTATATTTTGTATTTCAATATTTTGTCATATTGCTTTATTAATATTCACAAAAATACCCTAAAAATACTGTTATACTATATTATTATTTTAGGGCCATATCGCCTACCCATAGTGAAAGGCCTGCACATACCTGTACTGGTCTTGCTGGTAGAGGTCAGACACTATGGCCAGCAGGCGGCTGATGAAGGAGTCGCTGGGCTGGGAGGAGGAGCTGTGGCCGGACGCCTGAGCGGCCAGCATGGAGCACCTCCTCTCCGTCTCCACCAGCTTCTGCTGCATCTTCACATACTCCTGCCGCAGCAGGGCCAGGTGCTTCTGCAGCTTCTGCACCTCCTCTGTGAAATGGGATGAGAGAGAGGGGGAAAACAATGAGCGTGCCGTCGACAATCAGGGCAGAGGAGGAGATGATAAACGTACACAAATATCAAGCAGTAAAAGATGAATGGGTGTGGAAGTAGGAGAAACTGAGGAACAAGGAGAAAGGGTGCAGATGAGAACTGGGTCAACACACACACACACACAAAGACAAAAAAATAAGACGTGACAAAATAAAACTGAAAGAAACAAACAAAAAATAATGAAATAAAGAAAAGGTACAGAGCCAGTCTGCTGATAAAGCATCTCCTGAGTCTGTGCACCGACCCTCCAGAGGAGCTGAGGAGCAATTAAACCTGATTATGTAATGCTGGGGGTGATTAGACGTCTCGTACGATTAGGACACAACAAAACAAACAGTGCAATCCTTACACTTTCCACACAGCAGGAGTTCTCACCATGCTGGAGAACTAACAGCAACAGTTTGGCCAAAAAAAAAAAAAAATCTACATTACACAATTTTCCTCTCCCTCCACGTGTAGACCATCATCCAAGCTTTCTACATTACTTTAGCACTGGAGCTATGAGACTAACTTAGCTAACAAGTCATGAAAGCTCTGTATCTACAATATATATTAATAATACAGATAGATATTCAATTTACACAGATGAACTCCACACCGCCCACTGCATTTAAAGGTGAAATCCGGTGTGAATTGGACTTGAGGTGTATTGAAACATGATAACGACTCCCGAGTACAAACCTTTGTAGAATAGCCCACCTCCATTCACCCACAGCAAAATTCTGAAATACAGCACATTTAGATGATGCTTCCAACTGGCTTACAATGCAAGCAAAGGGGCATAGCATTGCCCATGCAAAAAAAATTATCTATCTATTTTTACACCATTAACTCAAACTCAAAGTAGGACCACATTTCATTGGTAGAATTCTGAGAGCCTTAATATTTAAAACGAGGCACTGAAAGCTTTAAAAGTGCACAGGTAGTTTATTAAAAAATACTGTTTATACACACAGCACCTTCAGGTAATTCGCCGAGCAACGGCATCTTGAAATTAAGACAAAATATATCGACTTACGAGCACAAACGAATAGGATAGAGAAATGGATTGCAAATTTAATAATAACACCCATATTCTGCAATCCTTGCAATATTTGCCAACTCCTGCTGCACCAACTCTATTTTTTGTTAGTTTTTCACACATTTGTAACTCTCACCTCCATTTTTGTCGTTTTTATATTCTGGTTTAATGTCAATCAGACGTTATTCTTCACACGTTATTGTGTCATTTCTTGCTTACTGGACCAATATTAATAATTCTCCAAAATGACATGGAATTAGGGTGGGCCCTAAAATAATAACGATATTTCATGGTATTTTAGCAATAACGATACTCTTGGCGATAACGACAAACCACTGAATAAAAAAAAATTAAAGAATACACTACTGCAAAAAAATGAAAATGACATTTTATTACTACATACGATATGATATGACACGCCCCTAACTGAGATATTTAAAAAATACAAGAATTTTCTCAGATTTGTAACATAAGCCAATGATCCAGAATGTTATCCTACTAATAATGCACTTCAAATATTACCATATATATATATAATATATATATATATATATATTTAGTAAAATAAATGATACCGGACAGATATAATCTGTCTCTAGTAGATATATAAAGGGAAATGAGAACAGTGTGAATTTTCTTTTGCTAAAAACAGCAAAAAGAAATACTCTGATGTGATAATTAGCAGTAGGTGATATGGCACAATATTTCAGGGTATAATATCATTTACGATATTTAAAAATGTTGGAGATATTTTTTAGTTTATTTTGAGTTTATACGTTTATTTTTTACACTGACTTCCATTAAAAGCTACAAAGCTTTTGTCCTTCTCCTGTAAAGTTGCCAATTTTTGGGCTGACAGCAACTATATGGAAGTTTGGCCCAAATGTTTTTTTTTTTTAATATAATAAGAATTTTATCCAAATTTACAACAATTCAAGCTCAAACCTTTAATTTTCACTTACGATCTCTTGCTGACTGACTCATTCTGCTGTAAGAAACAGCCGTAAGGAATCAACAGCTACCACAATGTTTCAACAGCTTTCCCCTGAAGGAGTTTCTTTGGTTTCAGGAATTGTCAGAACTTGTGTCTGCTTTCTAAACTCCTGAACGTTGCAACACTTGCAGAGAAAGACGACTTCCCTCAAAGAGACGGCTCAGGACTGGGCTGTTTAGTGCCAATTCAGCAGCTTCTGCTTCCTTCCTTTTTTTCTGTTGGTCCATCCGTCCACATGCATGTGTGGCATTCCACAGAACGCTGAGGAAACACTTGGCCTTCGCCCTGCCGCAACCAGCCGGGGGATTGGAGCAGCTTACACTCATTGGTTCACAAAGCTACTCCTAACCACCTGACTTGGCGTTGGAAGAAAGATGAGCGCTCCAAAACCAGCAACACAGACCTCAGCAACAGGCAAATAACAGAACCCTCAACACAAAACACTGCTACTATTTATTCTCTAATCCTAATTACCCCTCTCTTCCCAGTCTAGTCCCAGTAATCCATTAAAACTGTGTGCGGAAACCAAAGCCAGGCCAGTTGTGCTTTACTGGAGCTGGGCTTTTAGCTTTCTGTTAAACAGCAGGCAGTGGAGTCAGCAGCTACCGTACGTTCTATGGGAGGTCAATAGGCACCATAAAAGCATTTTAAAAGCACACTAGCACGTGAAAGCCTGTGGGATACTATAAAACGATTATGCAATCAACATAAGAGCCCAAAAACTCTGAATAACAGCATGAAGAGCTTGAATTAATAAAACTTAAGTGTAGAAAAAAATATATGAAATGGAAATTATGGGCCTGTGCAGTTATCAGTTTTTTTAAAGGGATATATCCACATTTATAAAGTATGACCCGACTAGGGGTGTGCCATATTTCATCATACGCAATATTATCGCAAAATGTTTTTAAACAATAAAATGATCCATATCATAATAACAGAAATATTGCTGTCCTATCAAAAACATGTGTCCCCAAAAGTGTTGTTAAGAATTAACAAAATTTTGGGATATGAACCACGCCTCAATTTCCCAAGCTCCTCCCCCTGGTCCTATATAAATACCTTCCAGGTGCTCACCTACGTGACTTTCAACCTCGCACCCACCTCCACACCATCACCACCCTCGTCTTCATCACTCATCTTCATTACTCACCTAGCTGCGGGGGGGACCTGGCTTGAGAATCGTCTCAAGCTGTTCTGAACTGTACCCCAAGCAACATCATCACAGTTCCCCTCCCCGCATCGTGTAGGCGGGGTTCATTATAGCAAAGAAAGAGATAAAACATCCTTGACTTTCAATGGAAGTAAATGTAAAAAAGAGTTTATTTCATGTCATTTTGGAGAATTTCTATTGGTCAATTCATTGGACACAGAGTAGGGGTTTGCAGTTTGTGTGCATGCACTAAATATCCTGGACTTTTGTATTTTGTTACATTTTTGTGTTACATTACATTATTTGTTTGGTAGATTATTAATTTATGGTAATTATATATGATATAATTATTTAATTCAACATTTTGGTAAATCACTGTTGTTTACGAGGTAAATTAAGTTTATAAATAAGTTTACATATTTTCTTTATTTTCTGCATAATGTTGAAAGCTAACATGAAATAATGCAAAAAAACTAACATTTAATTAGGTTGCAGTAGTATTTTTTAGCTCTTTTTTCCATAATATGATTAATTAAAATGTGTTGTCATGAAAAGGTATGGCTGCTTTGTTATGCTTTTGCATTAAACTGCCTTGCCAAAAAAAGTCGCCACCTGGATTTAAGTAAGTAAATGTTGTGGGGTTGATGCTGCAGTTGGTCTGCAGGTCTAGGTTCATCAACAGTATGTGCTGAAAAAATTAGGTCAGCTGACTACCTGAATATACTGAATATAGGTTATTCCATCAATGGAAAAAAGAGTGTTTCAGGGAGCATGAGATCATCATTTTCACACATGCATTGAGAGAATTCACCACAGAGTCCAGACCTTAACCTTTTTTAAGAATCTTTGGGATGTGCTGGATGGAGAAGGCTTTGAGCAGTGGTAAGACTCTATCATCATCAATGCTGCAAGATCTTGGTGAAGAATTAATGCAACAATTGATTGAAATAAATCTTGACATTGCAAAATTAAAGCAATGCCACAGTAAATGCATGCTGCAATCAAAGCTAAAGGTGGGCAAATGAAATATTAGTGTATGTGACCTTTTTTTTGGCCAGGTAGTGTATTATTATTATATTAGTGCCATTTAATGGTCTTAAAATGACAGTTAAAATGATCAGTAACAACAAATTCTTATTGGCAGGCCTATTCATTTAAAATGTGTTCTGTATTAATAAAGAAAAGTGGAAGTAAAACAAGATATCATGCATTTAAAAGCAAAAAGCAGTGTCTGAGACACTAGTTTAGCTAAACTATCAGACTAAAAATCTGATAAAGAAACTGCTGCAGCTGCCTGGCTCAACAGATAAGCTGTTAACTGCAGTGGGTGTCTCTCCTGCCATTTCTCCCTGCAAATATTCATTTACACTTTATAACTGATGAATAGAAATGTTCCAAAATGTAAAAACACACTGCCTGGATTAACAGACCAACAGATAAAATAGAAAGATGGCATCCAGCTGTGGTAATTAAAGTATTTAGACAGACTTTTCTAATGTATTTTTCATTCAACAGGGCGACAAGTGACCACACGACCTGCCACCACAGCTTGGTCATATGATTAAAACGTGAAGGAAAGCAGAGGAGGGAGGAAGCTAGCTATTTCACAGCCAGTCTGGACTGTTTAAGGGGTCGTTTAATATCTGATACAGCTCTAAAACTGAATATTGTATCTGTGGACTTGTTTATATACCCGTTACATGAGTTCAGTGCTAAAGCTGGACACCGTTATTTAGATAGATAGCTGGCTAATCACATTCTGTAACCCAGGTTAACTAAGCTAGCTAATAACAGCTCACCCCCAGCACCAGCTCAGCTCAGATTGCTCCCAGAGCTAAAACTAACCCCCAGCTACTAAACCAAACCCCACAGCCCATCGTTAACCCCGTATTTATCGCGCAAAAGCAGCTCCACGGCAACCGGCGTCTCTCCCTCCAACCACCGCCCAGCCCACCTCTCTCCCTCCGCTCCGCTGGAACCACCAACCGACCAACCAGCCGCACCGCCTACCCGCCCGCACCCTGCGCTCTGCAGCCCGCTTCACACCCAGCCCACAGCACCGCCGGACTCTACAGGAGCCGCACACACTACCACACCCAGCCCAGCCCGGCCCCGAACCCCACAGCCGCAAACACAGCCCCAAAAACACAGCCCAGCAACCCATCTCATACCTTCTGCCATGTTGGATCCGTGGCTGGTCGCCTCCTCTCGCGAGAACTCGCCAGCTCAGAGCGAGAACGGGAGGAGGGAGAGCGAACTCATTAGGATAAGGGCATAATGGCTAATGTTTTGTATGTTATTGGTGTAAATATAACAGTAACAACCTTCAGAGTGTGTGAACATGAATAACTACTGTCTTAAGATGTTGGGTACAATATTTTATAGGTATTTTTTTAAAACTAACATTTAATAAAAATAACGTGTTAAATATTTTATATACAGTACCAGTACAAGAAGTTTGCACACACCTTCTCATTTAATGTTTTCTTTGTTTTGTTTTTTAATTATTTAATATATTTTCTACATTGTAGATTAATATTAAACACATCAAACAATTAAGGGACACATGAAATGCAGTAGTAAAAATGTCATCTCTATAAAACTCTATAAACATATTCATACCACATTATTTATTTTTTCCCCTCACAATATAAGGTGACCTTGGGTTAGTGAAAGGCACTATATAAATGAAACTAATTTTTATTATTATTATTATTATTATTATTATTATTGTTATTATTATAATAATTATTATGCATTCATAAGGCATTAAATACATGGATATACATATTACATGTATAAAAATGTATAACTCATCATAGTCACACTTATTATGCGAGGGAAGCTGTAAGATTTTTCAGGAAATCACTGCACTGATTTTGGACTTTATAAAACACAGTGGATCAACACCAGCAGATGACATGTCTCTCCAAACCATCACTGATTGTAGAAACTTCACACTAGACCTCAAGCAGTTTGGATTGTGTGTCTCTCCACTCTACCTCCAGAATCTGCTCCCTTGATTTACAAATAAAATGTAAAATTTACTGATGATCAGTGATGGTTTGGAGAGACATGTCATCTGCTGGTGTTGATCCACTGTGTTTAAGTCTAAAGTCAGTGCAGTGTTTTCCTTAAAAACTTATAGCACTTCATGCTTTGTGCTGCTCTGCTGAAAACTTTTATGCGGATTTTATTTTTCAGCAGGACTTGGCACACTGCCCAAATATAATACTCTAATTTTCTGGGTTTTCATTGGCTGTAAGCCATAATAATCAACAACAAAAAACACACACTTGAAATAGATCACTTTATGTGTTATACATCTATATAGTATAAGAGTTTCACATTTTGAACTGAATTTCTGAAATAAAGTAACTTTTCAATTTTATTCTAATTTTTAGAGATGCACTTGTACTGTAAGCTCTTCTGATGGATAGTTTAGCCTTTAGGTCGTAAATGATATCCTTGTAGTTGGATCTAGCATATACTGAATTTGGGATATTAATCATGAAGTAGGTCATTATATGATCTAATAATTTGTAGCGCTGATATCTAGTACTTTCCCATTTACAGATTATTAAACTCCCACTGCAAACTTAGTTTATTAGTGAAATTCACAAACTCCTGGCTGTTTAAAATAATCAAACAAGAACAATCTGAACAATGGAACACAACCATCATACTTAAAATATATACACCCAAGAAGTACCAATGTTGTTTCATTGCTCCCCAGAGGTTCTTTTGATTCTGTTCCGAGTAGTGATGAACCAAAACCAGACATTTTCAGACCTCACCATCAGCAGTACATCTAGGCCAGAAAATATGTATCATGAGCTGAGACTTGTGCTCAGTGATGCTGAGGCTGGTTTGCATTTTCTGGCACTGGTACACCTGCAGCACGTGGAGGTATTAAATTAAATATCAGGAAAAGCAAAGAGCACACATCACGCCTTCTGTGAAGTTGCTGGAGCTTGAGTATCACTGGAGCTTCCAAAAAGACAGTGATCCAAAGATTCCCTCCAAGAAGTCCACCAAGGCTTGATTCCAGACATCTCACTGGAAGTGTATCAATTAGCCATCAAATTAAATTGACTAAACCCAATAGACACTCTTCGGTGGGATGTGGCTTGCAAAAGTATTCATAACTCTTCATAACTTTTTCACATTTTGCCACCTTACAACCACAAAGTAAAATGTATTTTATTGATGTTTTTAGTGATAGATCAACATGAAGTAGCACATAATCAAACAGGGTTTTCAAACATTTAATCAAATAAAAATCTGAAAAGTGTGACATGCAAAAGTATCCATACCCGTTATATCAATACTTAGTACAGCCACCTTTCACTGCAGTTACAGCTCCAAGTTTTTTGGTACGTCTCTACCAGCTTTGCAAATTTAGAGACTAAGACTTTTGCCAACTCTTCATTTAGTGCTGGACGATATGGCCAAAATTTATATCACGATATACTCCTTAAATTTCGGTCGATACGATATAATTTCGATATTGATATAAATACTTTGAAGGCCTCAGAAAACTGCTAAGAAGCCCTGCAATCCCTGCAGCACTGCGAATTTAAATTATTATATAACTGTGTATTTGCACTTTTTGTATTGCTGGCATCAGATACCCTCATTATATGCACATCTATCTATCTATCTATCTATCTATCTATCTAATGGAAATCTGTACGTACTACTGTCTGAAAATTTAATTTAAGACTTTGAAACCTCCTTTCACAAAAACTTTAATACTTTAGAAATAAAAGTAGTCAAAATAAATGAATGCTCAATATTATTTGCATATAGCAAAATAATAACATGACATCCCTGTCAAACATAAGCCTATATAACTATTACCAATAAAAATAACTTTAAATTACAACAGAGGCAGAGCTTCTTATTCTTTGTGAACAAATTTAACAGATTAAAACAAGTGTTTCAACTAGGATATAGAATACAAGAAGCATTTATATACATAAAAGCAACAAGATTTTCCCGTCAAATAAACAAACCTACAGGCTCTATCAAGTATGAATAACTTAGTTACAACATAAGCTATAAAAGTGCTTCAGTCAGTATAAGAAAAATATTGTATGTAGTGGAGTTGCTTGAAGTGGTGGAACAGATTAGATGTATTAACATTACCGCTGCTGGTCGGCTGCACTCTCCGGCACAATTTGCAGCAAAGCGGCAAGGGAGCAGACCCGCGGCCGAGCGAGCGGGCCCGCGGCCGGCCTCGAGGACCCGCGGCCGAGCGAGCGGACCCGCGGCCGGCCGCGGCCGGCCTCGAAGATCCGGGGCCGACCGAATCGAGTCTACCGTAGCCTTGGATCCGCTCGTCCCGGCTCCGTTTGGCTCCAGCGCGAGACATATGTGCTGCGTAGCGAAGCGGACCCGAGCCTAGCCATTTTAACCTAGCCTTGCCTAGCCTAGCCTATTTGGCTACGTGCCTGTGTGGTTACGTCATCACGCACTGACGTAGCCCAGCTACGGGGGCTGAATGTGTTGAGCTCTGGGGCGAGCTGACGCCAGTAAAAAACGCCTGTCCGTGATTCTAATACATATCGATATACCACAAAGCTGATATCACCCTTATTGAAACATTTCTTACCGCGATAAATACCGATATCGAATTATTGTCCAGGCCTATCTTCATTTCAAAATAGTGGCTAGAGAGCATCTGTGAACAGTAACATTTATGCCACAGATACTGGAAAGTGAATCTCTTTCCTAGTGTTAGTGTTACCTTTCCATCAACTTACATCAAGAAACAGTCGTATTTACACTGAAGCTACGTTCAAAATAAAAGCCACTTAAATCAAATTAGATTTTTGGCTCAGATTGGATTTGTCCATCTTGACCTGTAACCAGTATAACGTGATCGAATCTGTCCCTGAAACGCCTCACACGCGCACATTGATACCTGTATAAACGTCGCCTTCTTCACAAACAACAAAAAACTTCATATTTAAGAAACGTCTCATAGCTTTATACAGGGAAATTACTGTGTTAGCAGCTCATATGTGGAGCCTCTTTTGCTGGCGTGGAGAGTAAACAGCTGGTTTGAAGTTCATGCTCAGGTGGAGGAGGTGAAAAAAGGCCAGGCGGTTTGCTTTTGCTGTTTTTATAGCTATATCTGCACAGCTGCATCAAGAGATGCGTGGGTATGAGGAAAAAAAACGTAGCACATGCGTAAAGGCAAAAGACGCATTATTTTGATTTGACCGTTTACTTTCATGTCGCTAGTACATTTGAATCAGTTCAATTTGGTAATGTGACTGTAGCCTGAGACCGAATTACACACAGCTGGACTCATTAAATAGGACTCATTAAGTGACTAAGTGACTTCTGAAAGCACTGGATTTTATTTAGGAGTTTCGGGAAAAAAATGGGGGCTGAATACCATGTATCATTTTGTTTCCACTACTCTGTGTTGGTCTGTCAATTAAAATCTTAAAAAAAAAAAAAAAAAAAACACATTTAAGTTTGGGGTTGAAGGGGACAAAATGTGAAATTGTTCAAAGGGTATAAATACTTTGCCAGCCACTTTAAAAAGACAGATGCATCAAAATGTTAGCAAACTGGAAGGCACTGTCCATTAGGAATAGGTTCTGATTTTTTTTTGGATGTTAAATAATTTTAAGCACAACTGTACAAAATGTGCCCTTTAAATTGAGATAAATGCATAGTTTTTACTCACCTCTGTATTCCAGCTTTCAAAATTTGGATTTAAACACATTAACAATTTTTAATGCATACATGGGTATAATGGGTAGCCATATGTAGACTGACCATGAAGTGTCACCTTAGAGGACAGCTTCACAACTGTATAAAAAAAGTAAGAGGTTATCTTGTGTGTGAGGCTGACACTGTCCAACGTGCTCATTGCAAGGCCAAGAACAAATTATTGCTGGAGTATGAGCGAGGACTGATATGGGGAACTAGAAGGACAGATGCGCATGCATTTAAGATTCCTTGATCTGCAGTGTAACTTGTGTACTAAGAATAAGTCACAAAAAGGTACTACCATCCACAGTGGACAGCCCCATGCCAACAGTCATGGGACACAAGGCTAGATAATTTCAAGTGAAGTATTGTGTGAGCAATAAGACAAAACACCCCAACAAGTATTGGAAAAAAATTATATTTTAGAAGAACTCACTAGAGAAGGTGACAATTTCCATAACATGAAAAATATACATCAGTATTTTGTCTTTGTACATTAGGCAAGAAAAACTGCAGTAGTCTGTCAGAGCCAGAATAAAATTAAACGGAGAATAAAGGATTGTGGGAAGTTGGAGAGTGAAATACACTCGCATGGGCATACTCTACACACACAAACACACACACAAACACACATTCTCAGCAACATTCAAACACATTCACACACCTTTCAAACCAAATCCCAGAAACTGCTTGTGAGAAACCTACAGTTAAAGCATGCTTAACAAATCCTATCAAAGACACCACACACACGAAAAAAAAGCCCTGCAAAAGAATTAGCTTGAACAATGGGAGGGAAAAAAAAATTCTGTCCTTAAATCTTATCTGAATACTGAATTTAACACATTGGAAGGAGGGATAGGATACACTACACACAGGTGGGACAAAAAAGAGAGGGGGCGTTATTGCTACACCAAATTATCAATATCTTCAATAATCCATACTGCTGGTACAAAGGGTTATAAAAGAAAAATTCACACATCCACACAAGCTTGAAGGGGTGCAGAGCGATTTCGTCAATGTCTCACCCTTTTAGCTCCAGAGTCATTCGACGCAGGAGGTGCAACAAGCCAAGCAATTTCAAATCGGAGGCACTTTTGAAAAGAAATACAAATTAAAAACTATGAACATGCATGTGATGGGCTTCTTCTTCATCATCATCACCTCTTCCAGCCTTTAAACACTCACCGCACTCACTTTCTCACTCACTCAGAGCTGAGCACATCCTTCGCGTTTAGCAGAAGTCCTCTAGGGCCCAAAGCAAGGACACTCCCTGACCCACCCCAAGCCCCCTGAAGTTAAAACCAAACCGACTACATATGCGCATTATAGTCAATCATCAATCAAAATGACAGTTTACTGTGCGTTGCCTCGAAGAAGTGTCCTCAGGTGAAAAGGTGTCCAACATGACATGCTATATGCACGCTATATGAATTCTGACAACGACAGTAGCGCCAACATCCCCCCACCCCCCCTCCCACCTTTGCACCCTTCTCCTCAAAACTAGTCCACATGCCAATGAAAGCCCACCTTTGTTCCTAGTTTGTTTGTGTGTCTTGGGCAATGGGAGAATCTATGAGAATCTATGAGAATTAAAAAAAAGCCTTACCCACCACCTCATCTTTCGATGTGTCCTGTAACCGAACTGATGCACACTAGATGCACACTAGAGGCTGCTGGGAGTAGAGTAGGGGATGGGAAGAAAAGAAAAAGGGGAAATAAACTATAATCTTTAAGATCTTTACAGGACTCTACCTACAGAAAGCACTATTTATTTGGTACTAAGTGTTTCGCTGGATGGATAGGAACAGTTTTATATATTATCCGGTTTTTATGTCTGCTATTTACAGGTCTTTACAATTTCTTTCCTGAAGTTGTATCAGTTCATAGACTTGTAAAAATGCGTAATATGTTATGGATTTCTTTATTTCCCGTGTTGATGTTGGCACTTGCTTGGCATGATCTGTCCATATCTGTACGAGCTGTTATGGTTCTATTGCAGCCTACTAATGCCAGCCTGTTACTGCCAACGTTCAATCAAGACGAGTCCGGCAATAGGGTGGTAGAGTGCAGGAAAACAGTGCCATGTTGTTTCTCGACTGGAGACCTGTGGGAGACAAGAAATGTGCTCATTAGAATTAAACAAATTAGAAACGGGTGAATGACAAAATGCAAAGTCGCAAGCAGTGTTGCACCAATAACCAAATTCATGATAAAACTATCGTTGGTGTTTGATGTTTTGCAATATCTGCACTAACACTGACTAAGTGTTACTGTGATACAAATTTATTTAACCCTCCTGTTGTGTTCATTAGTCAGGAACAGCAATGGTGTTCCCAGGTCATTTTGAACAGGTGCATGTTTAATTATCTAAAAGATATCGGACACCAAAAAAATCCTTACAATCAATGTGAATACTTCATTATTTACTCCTTTACTAATTATTCTATCAATATTTAGAGCAATGGAGTTCCTTACCTGTAACAGGTTATGCTTCAATTAGAATAATCTACTCGTTTTTTCACAAAAAAACAAATACATGTTCAAACTTTTTTTTTATGTTTTACTACTTTATTACTTTTGAAAGACCAAAATATAAAACAAAATAGATTTACATAACATCGAAACATAACATTGCAATTTTGTTTTAGTTTTAGCAAAGGCTGGTTGCAAATATGTGAGATGAACCGTTTTCATACTATATGCTGATTACACTAATTAAGGCAAGCAGAAGAAGTTTCATACTGGAAAAATACTTTTAACTATTTATCTTAGATCTTCAAACTTTAAAAAGGGTCAATTTGACCCAGAAGATAACAGGAGGGTAAAAAAAAAACTTACTACTAAATTTAAAATATGAAAACTCAGGATAGCATAAGGGTAATTTTGTTGATGTGACATCAGTTTGGAATAAGGTGCCCATCTAAAAAATTGTGAACCTCTCGTCTGTGCTTTATGCATATAACTAATTAGCAATTACCTTTGACTATAGAAAAATAAAAAAACTAGCACTGGAACACAGCCATTAATATCCTTTTACTGAATTGATATGGATGTTTTAAATAATCACTAATGTAAAGCAGCAGTGACTTACAGCAGACCTGAAAGTCCGTAGTTTTGGAAATATGGCAATATCGACACAAAGCCAACTGATCTTTCTGTCTCTAGAATATATATTGTGTTCATCTTCAGCTGAAAGTTAATAAACGGGTCTGTATAAAATTAAAAGATGTAGCTTTGTCTCAGAAGTGCCTTTTTGTTATTGCCTTATTGGGAAGAAAAGATACCCTATAATTTCATCAACTGAGGAAAAACAATTTTAAAGGACTTTAAAGGGTTAGGTTAGATAGAGCTGGTAATAGTATCAGTGCACTGTACCTGCAGATATCAGGATTTTTAGTAGTGGCAGCACTGTTGGTCTGATGTGGCTTTTATTTAAGGTAGTACTGTCAAAATGGTACATGGCACACAGAGAAATTGAACAGTGCTTGCAGTCATGGTGCGTAGCCATGGTGCTTGCCTCCATTATAAGAAATAAGCTTTAGGTAGAGTTGGGTAATATGGTAAATATTTTAATACACTATGTACACTATATTAAAATTGCATTAATATTTTAAGACACTATTTTTCACAATACACAATATTGATCACAATGCTCTGATCCAGCAGAGGCAGATTCTTAAAAAAATTGTATTTAATTCTTTACACATAGAACAGTGAATTTTAATCAATTTTTGCTGCAGATGATCCAGTTAAACTGAATTTTTTGACACCTTATTAATGAAATGTACAGTTAATCACCAATATTTAAGCACCAATATCCCTGATATGCTTAAAAAAAGCATATTGTCAATGCGATAAGAAAATTCATCACAATATGATAAAATAATCATACTGCCCAGCTCCAGCTTAGTTACATTGATAATGTTACATTTTAATTGTGAAACACATCTAGCTTTTTGTATCAAATTTAAAGCCTTCAACACAGCCTGAATTTATAATCTTAATGCACTGAATCTAAACTAAGATCCCTGAACCTGTTCAAACACGTCAATCCAACGCAATAGAACTGCAGGCAGCACCAACAATACATGTGCAGACTGACTAAAAGCTTCCCCCCTTGTAAGTTTTTGATTATTTGTTCATGAAATAAAGCATAGTCAACATATAAAAGAATATTAAAAGAGCAAGACTTCTTTATGGTACACTGACATAAAATAGTTGCCAACCATCTTCCTCTCTCCCCATATATTGGTAAATATGTAGCTTTTTGACAGTAGCTTGAGACACCAAAAATAAAACAAAGCACGAGGACTTGGCTGTAAATGCACACGGTTAAAGTCCACTACTCACCCTGAAAATAGTGAAGCTACAAGCTGCTGGATGAATATCACTCAAAGGCAGTCTCTTGGCTCTTTCGTACACAACGGGCAACTTTCCGTTTGAATTCACCGTGTCTGTCTTCCCTCCACTCTTTCTGAAAATTTACAAAACAAGACAAAATTTTGATTATTTTATAACTTAGAACAAACATCACAAACCTTTATTACAGAATTATGACTTTGATTATGCAAAGTCATACTTTGATCTAAGGGACCATGTGATTTTGGAGCACTGCTGTGAAGATCTGATTTCACGGAGCAAAAAATAAGGGGAAAAAAGAACAAAACACCTGCAGGTTATTCCTTAAGGGTTTTACTGGAACAACAGTATCTAAACGTAGCATTTTCAGCACAAAATAAACAAGTTCTAAATAGCCATATAAATGAGTTCTGATTCATCATATTTAAGATCATGATTTATGTTTTTAAACGCTTGCAGTTCTATATTTTTAGAAGGAAGACCCAATTATTATAGTGAAGTTTTGTGCCTGAGAGTCTTCAGCACAGTGACATTTGACAGTGTGGAGGAAAATGAAGTGTGGATGGGTAGCTTGCTGGATTAGCCTCTGTGCTAACTGGCCATAAATCGGCTTTGACAAAACAGCATGAGCAGACATTAACAAACTCACAACATGAGGGACTTGTCGCTGCCAGTGTGGATGCAGTATGGGCCAGAGTCTAGACTGAACTTGTGGAAGAACAACATAATGATTTTGGATGCAGCTGTAATCCAGATCTTTCCCATCCTATTCTGATCCTTAGAAAATTAGGTGATCAACCTGAATTTCAGATCAGATTCTGGGGAAATGCCTAAAAGTAGCATTTTATTTTTATTGGTTCTGAGGTGGCACTGCTGTAACACAAGTGAGCTTTGTTTTTAACTGCAAACTACAAAGAGTGTACCATTGAAGATTATAGTGCTCTTAAAATCACTCTGGAATTTCACTTTCACACTGGAAGAAAAACTCCCTATTCAATGGTGCCCTAAACCACAAATAGGTATGAATTCTGATCCAGAAAACCAGTATGTTGTAGCTCATTCAGACACAGAGACAGAGAGAGAGAGAATGAGAGAGGCAGACAGAGAGAGGCAGAGAGAGAGAGAGAGGCAGAGAGAGAGAGGCAGAGAGAGAGAGGCAGAGAGAGAGAGGCACAGAGAGAGAGAGAGAGAGAGAGAGAGAGAGAGAGAGAGAGAGAGACTTGACATAGAGAGAGAGAGGCACAGCGAGGAACCTCTACAGTGACACACAGTGGCAAAGCAGGGTACTGAACCCACAACCCTGTTAGATCAACATCCAGTTCTCTTTCAAGCATTCGTTTCGGTGTCTCACTATGGGATACGCCCCTTCCGCGTATGCCTCAGAAGCTCTATTCCACTACGCCAGCCAATGAGGCTGGCTGACAGCTGTGACGCTCGTGCTCCCACCCCCCGTATATAATACGGTGGCACAGCGTCACCTCCTCATTCAAAACCTTCTTCTCGCTTCACTCCAGAAGCCTCCACACACACACTCTCTCTTCTACAGGCCGCCTAAGCTAAACAGTCCACAGACGGAGTTAATACCTCCGTCGCCGGGCGCTTAGCGACTTTGAAGAGAAAGAGGATTTATTTAGGTCTTCACCATAGACCGAATATTTTCCTGTTTAGTCGGGTTGTCTCCAAACGACGGCTAAACGAACTAGCTACGCTAACGAGCCAAGCTAAGCTAAACACCAAATTAGCTTTAGCGCTGCGGCTAGTTATTAGCTCCCTGTGCTAACTGTGAAATAGATTGGCCACCACGCCGTCGTCCCCCGAATAGCGCAGTTTAGCACAAATTAGCACACCAGCTAATTGTTTGCAGCAATGCAGGCAGTGCCGAGTGGGGATAGTGAACCCGCACGGTCGTGTCCCTGCGGTAATAAAATATCTAGCAGGGACACGCACCACATATGCGCCGCTTGCCTCGGGCTGCGACACGCCCAGGCAGCGCTGAAAGATCCCGGTTCGTGTGATCACTGCGCGCGGTTCACTGTCAAAAGCCTACGCCGCAGGCTGGCACGCCAAGTCAGCCTGTCGAGCGGGGACCCGCTCATGTCAGGCGATGCGAATCCGCCCAGTACACAGCAGGTCGCCATGCCCGCTGCATCATCCACTCCCGCGGGGTTAAGCTGGGGTGACCAGCTAGACACCCTCGCCCCCCTCCCCACTCTGCTGGACGCAGAAGAGGATGAGCTGGAGGGAGAAGAGGATGATTTGGACGCCGGATCCGAATTTCTCATCTCTGACGAGGATGATGAATTCAGTGATTCCCCGTTCCTCCCCTCCGCCCAGATGGCTACACTCCCATGTGCCATGGAGCTCACTGATGAATCGGGAGAGACACCACCCTCTCAGTTTCTGAATGTGGACCTCCAGGATGTGCTCAAGCGTGCAGCTGAAAAGCTGAACATCCCGTGGCCGGCCGTGCTAGCGGAGACCGCTAAGTCACGCTACGAGGGAAAGAGATTGCCTAGGGCGAAGCGGGCAGCGAGACAGCTACTCCCCATATTTCCAGAGCTTATGGAGGAGTTAGCTACATGCTGGAAGGAGAAGCCCTTTACGGGAAAAACTCCTATCCAAGGAGCATCTGCTCTTGATCTGGAGGGTATGGAGAAAGAAGGCCTTCTTCGCATGCCTCCCATGGAGCCCCTGGTAGCAGCACACCTGCACCCCAGCCGCTCAGCAGTCTCCAGCCCCACGCTGCCCTCCAAAGCAGACCGCTTTCAGTCCAGCATGACCGATCGGGCTTATAAAGCGGTCGCCCTGTCTGTGAGAGCCCTTAACGCCATCTCCATGCTTACAGCCTACCAGGCTGAGCTGCAGGACGACACGTCAGCCACGCCAGGCTCACCTCAGTGGGAGGAGATTTGTGTGATTACGGATCTCTCCCTCCGTCTTCAGAGATGTGCGGTCCAAGCGGCAGGCAAAGCCTTGGCCACTATGGTTGTCCAGGAGAGAGGCAGGTGGCTGAACTTAGCGAATCTCTCAGACAGGGAGAAAGAGGCCATTCTGGATGCACCAGTTGTGCCCGGGGGCATCTTCGGCTCCGCTCTCGCACTGATGCAGAAGCGGTGCGAAGAAAAGAAAAGGGATGATGAAGCGCTCCAGCTGTGCCTACCCAGGAAATCACAGCCTGGCCCCTCACCCCCCCCCTCGCTCTACTTTCACGCAGGCGGCGGCCCGTCCGACTGTCAGCTTTCGCATCCCCAAACGGCCGAAACCCCAGATGGACAAGCCGGGTCAAAGCGGAAGCGCTGAGAGTAAGGCTGCTTGGTCTAGGAAGCCCCAGCCACCCCCACAAGCTGCCCAGCCGCCCTCCAACCCACCTACGGGGATAGTGAGGAGGCAGAAGAAGTCAGCCTGATGGGTATCTGGCGCCAGGAGGGAGCCAATCTACCCCCCGTTTAGCTGGCTCCCCTCCCCAATGTTCAGGCGGAACGCAGTTCCAGCGCTCCCGTATGTTCCGTGTGCCAAACATGCCCAGTTCGCACACCAAGCACACCCTCACTCATTGTAGCAGTGATGTGTTAAATAAAGCGAAGTGTTTCTGTGTTTTATGCTTGTCATATGTTATGAGTCAAAATAAAACACAAAATGTTGCAAAACATAAAATGCTTAGAACAAAAGCTTCAGAAAGTTTCCCTGCTTTCTGGGCTAGAAAGCATCACACACGCTATCCTGACGCGGCCGTGTCGCGCATGCGCAGTGGACGGCAGTTGCAGTTGCACTCCGTTTCCGCTAGAGGGCGCGAACGCCCCATAGCTGAACAACGGGAGCACATGCGTCTTATCTCGCGAGGTGCTCAGAGCAAAGCGAAATGTCTGCAGGCTGCAGTTCGACATTCGGCCTCCCCGTTTCAGGGGTCTTGTTCATTCTCCAGCCCCAGGGGACTCGGCTCACATTCTTTAGGGGGAAATTTCCCAATTACTGAAGGAAAGAGCAATGAGAGTAGCATCACCCAGACAAGTTCGGGGCATGTTCTACTCCCGGTTCTTACTAGTGAGACCTATTTTGCATTTACATGCTCTAAACAATCATTTACGGACACGCACGTTCAAAATGATAGTTTATTTAGCTCTGCTGAAGCTTATATTCCCACCTTTGGGCATGATGGCCTCAGCTATAGACGGTGTCCCTCTGGACCGATGGTTCATGAGGGAGTTTCGGCGCTGAGTGGCCTCGCTCAGGTTGGACCAGTTACGTCACATGCGCTAGAAAGTGAAAATCACCCGAACGGCGCTGATGGCTTTGTGTCAGTGGAAGCGCGAGCGCTTCCTAACACAGGGTGTCCCTATGCGCACAGTGCATGCCAGACAAGTAGTGACAACAGATTTGTCTGTTTGGGGGGGCATGCACGAAGAGAGGACAGTGGATGGCAGGTGGAATCACCGGCAGCTATATATGCACATAAACTGTCCGTAGATGCTGGCGGTTCAGCTAACACTCAGACTTTTTCTCCCTGTTCTAAAGAGATGCCGCGTTCTCGTGAGGACAGAGAGTACGGCAGCAGCGGTGTATGTCAGTCGCCAGGCAGGGCTGCGTTCCCATCCGGTACGCACGCTGGCACGCAGACTGATTTTATGGAGCAGTGTCTAACAGATTTCGTAGCGTTACGGGAGAGTAACGCTGGATCTGTTTGCGTCACTAGTGAATGCGTAGTGCCCTCTGTTTTACTCGCCGCACAATCGGAGTGCCACTCTGGGGGTCGGCGCTTATCCACGCGAATGGATGCGCACACTGTTTTACGCGTGCCCACTGATAACGTTAATCTCCCCAACTCTAGCCAGAGTAAGAGAGAGAGGTCTGACTGTAGTCTTAGGGGTTCCACATGGGCTGGACAAGCATTGGCTGACGGCAGTCACGCAGCTTCTCCAGGGCAACCACTGGCCCCTCCCACTGCGCAGGTATCTACTGACTTAGGCAGGGGGGGGGATGTTTCATCCACACCCGGAGCGCCTAGTCCTTTAGGTCTGACCCGTGAGTGGTTTAACTTAAGTGCAACAGGCTTACCGCCTAATGTTATTAAAACCATTCAGAGTGCGAGGGCCCCCTCCACTAGGTCCCTCTATGGATACAAGTGGGGGGTGTTTGAACAGTGGTGTTCAGATAAACTTGAAACTCCGTTTCAATGTTCTGTGGGGATTATACTGTCTTTCCTCCAAGACCTGATTGATAAAGGCAGGTCTTTCTCCACAGTTAAGGTTTACCTCGCAGCTATTGCTTCGTGCCATGTGGGATTTGAAGGGAAAACAGTGGGACAGCATCCTTTAGTGTGCCGCTTTATGAAGGGGGCACGGCGGTTGCTACCAGTCTCCAAACCCTTGTCTCCATCTTGGGATTTGTCATTGGTGCTTGAAGCCTTGTCGGCAGCACCTTTTGAACCTCTGGACCAGGTAGACTTTAAGATCCTGCCTTTTAAGACAGCACTCTTGTTAGCCTTGGCCTCAGCTAAACGCGTGAGTGAGATACATGCATTTTCTGTGCACTCCTCATGTATGCAGTTTTCGCAGGGGGATACAAAGATATGTTTGCGTCCAAACCCTGTTTTTATTCCCAAAGTCATTCAGCCTTGTCTCCCTTTGGAGCTGCAGGCATTTTATCCACCGCCTTTTACCTCACATAACCAGCAGCGGTTAAATGCACTATGTCCTGTGCGAGCGCTGCGTATCTATGTGGATAAATCTAAAAGCTTTAGGAAGAGTGATCAGCTTTTCGTATCTTGGGCTAAGCCGTACACAGGGAGAGCTATTACTAAACAAAGACTATCGCACTGGATTTCAGAAGCGATCGCTTTGGCATACACCAGTAAGGGGCTAGCAGTCCCGCCTGGCATCCGGGCACACTCCACGAGAGGCATAGCGACCTCATGGGCGGTCTTTAGTGGCCTTTCTATTCAGGAGGTGTGTGCAGCGGCGAGCTGGTCCTCGCCTCATACGTTCACCAGATTTTATAAACTGGACATAACAGCACCTACTATAGCACATGCGGTGCTGAGCGCCGGCTCGGGGAACACTCAGTCTCCACTGTGAGGCTTAGCTGGTTGACAGTGTGTTCAGGCAGGCTTGTCTGACAATACGGGAGTTAGGATATCCCATAGTGAGACACCGAAACGAATGCTTGAAAGAGAACTTTAGGTTACTTGCGTAACCCCGGTTCTCTGATAGCATGAGTGAGGTGTCTCACCAGACCACCCTCCTTGCAGCGTGAAGCGAGGAAGAGGTGTGCCTGTTTTTTGAATGAGGAGGTGACGCTGTGCCACCGTATTATATACGGGGGGTGGGAGCACGAGCGTCACAGCTGTCAGCCAGCCTCATTGGCTGGCGTAGTGGAATAGAGCTTCTGAGGCATACGCGGAAGGGGCGTATCCCATAGTGAGACACCTCACTCATGCTATCAGAGAACCGGGGTTACGCAAGTAACCTAAAGTTCTCTAACCACTGAGCCACCGCTTCCCCTTCAATATATCGCTCAATATTTTTTTCAAGAACATTCTCTTAAAATCAAATGAACTGTTTTGTATGGTAATCTGGTATTGTATTGGCCACAATATTACCACAAAGCAGGACTTTCCAGTTTGCAATATCTTAAGACCAAATCTGAGGACCAAAACATAAGAGAAATTTTAAATACCTAAAATAAGAAATTTACAGCTTATTTTATCTGGCTAAACAAGACAAATCATGCTTTCTGGCACACTCATATTAACTACACCTACAAGCCATATTTGGGACAGATTGCTTCAAACCCCAACCCAACCCAAAACAGTGGCTAACATGTAATAAGCAACATATTAATTGTTACTATATTAGTTGTATATCTTTATGCCTTTGTATGAAAATCACACTGGCAAATCAGCAGTGTGTTTAAATACTAGCATGCAGTGTTCTGAACAAAAGTGTTCCCATTCATTCAATGAAAATGAAGCCAAAATCTGCCACCATGTTGACGATTCTGAAACCAGAGTCTCCGCAGTAGAGACCAGAGGAGGGAGAAAGACTGTGGAGAGACAGCCGACTCATTTAAATAACCCCGCCCCTGAGGGCTGCCTCCACAGAGCTCACACAGTCTATGATTCCAACCAAACAGTCATTGGTCCCACCCCGGCTAGGTGTAACCCAGCCCTTTTACCATAACCACACCTTTTTTGAATAGAGCTGAATAACGTTTTAAAAAACGAGTTCTGTGAGGATATAAAAATTTAACAATATAAGCAGAGGTTACACTAGCTGCTGCATTCAAATAATGGAGGTAGAATTACAGTATATTAGAAAAAAACGTGATTGAAAGTTGTCTGTTTTGCCATTAAAACCTATGGGGATGGGTGTGGTTACACAGCTTTCTGAAACCAAACAGCAGGGGGCGCCCGACCTGTGTTGGCTTCACTTCTGAGAGACGATGCTCTGTCCAGCTATACACAGTCTATGGTTTCAAAGATTCTTAAACTGAAGTTTCTCTGAACAGCACCAGACCAACGGTACAGTTTAAAAGGCACTTACTGCTGCGTCAACGTTGGCAGGCGAGTCTCCATTGGGATCAGCCAGCATAGAAATGACACTAATCATGATGGTCTCCACAGTGTGGATGGGGAGCCAGCGTTCCTCTGGCTTTTCGTAGCCGTACTTGTCCTCCCCCGGCTCGTGCAAAATAGAAATACAAACGTCACCGTTCTTGTCAACTGGAAACAAGACCGTGGACAGAAAATTAGAAAAGGAGGACTAAGTTACAATGGGAAACAAGAGACACTCATTTCTGGAGTTAATAAATCATGCTTTTTTATGTTTGTTTTTTCATCACCAACCAAATGGCATAAGAAAAAAGTATCCAAGACACTTTGTCTGACACCTTACACTAAAAATGTATTTCTAAAGAAGTCCAAATGCATTAATTTAGCACATCTGCTCCACTTGTAATAATATACCAATAGGAGAAATTAAATCAAATATGGTTAATCAATTACAGTATGAAGTGCTTGTCAATGTACATGGTACTTTATAAAATGTGGAATCGCAGATTGTCTGCCATCCTCTTTAATTTCTGACAGCAACAGATAATTGCATCCATTTACCAGTTTTAACCAACTTATATCCAGCACTCAAATTAGTATCAGTGAAAATGCAGATGAAAAGAAAATATTCTGATTGTTTACAAGAAGTGTTTCTGAATGCTGGTCACAGTATTGGTCAATTCTACAATTGTTCTGTTCCCCGATGCAACTAATAAGCTAACTGACATACCGTTTCAGAGTTGCAGGGGTGTGTTAAAACAGGGAATGCTTTAAAAATGTGCAGGGCCAGATATTTCAAGGATCAGGTTTGGGAAACTCTGGTCTAAAAGGCAGCAGTGACTTGCTGTGTGTCTCTAAAGATGCTAGGTACGATACAGTCTTGTAAATTTCATGTTTTTTATCTTGCCTCTCCAAGTAGCTTAAACTAATGTGTTTTTTTTTCTTCATTCTTCATGTAAATATAATGCAAGACTTTAATGTTAATGTTTCAGTTAATGTAATGTTTAAAGTTAACCTTAGTATTTGTTACACACGCTTTAAAATCTTAACAAAGAACAGCCTCTCACATTACATGACCAGCCACAGAATTACCCGTCTCTCCTAGCAGGATGCATTCTAGGAGGCACTGACACTGGACTCAACACACTGAACTCATAGAACAAAGAACACAAAGTAAAGCTGGTAAAACTATTCTTACCATTTGGGTGCCATATCTCTGTGATGAATTTCATTTTCGGAGGCCTGAGTGGATAATCTTTGGGAAACGTAAGATGGGCTTTAAACACTCCTCCTTCACTGTAAACACAACATGGCATCATTAGGGAGCGTGTACATTCTGATCTTCATACACCAATTTGACACTCAAATTTCATTATTTAAATCTCACTTAATATACCATTGCTATCACTAAGTCATTGCATTTCAAAAACATTGCATTTTACAGAGAAAGGTAAAAACCTTTCAACTTTAAATGGAAGACAATGTAAAAAAGTAATCGTCAAGCTTTTATATTGGTCGACTTATCATCAAATTGAGGTATAAACAACCACCACCAGATTCACATTACATAAATAAGAGAAATGGGAATAATGGATAACACAGGGTTTCTTGTAGAAGTCTGCAGCTTTAAAATATTTAATACAGAATGCACTGTTAAGAATATTACATTTTCAGTAATTCAAACATCTGCATGGATCAAAATGCATCGATAATAATAATAATAATAATAAAACCAATAAAGCCAATAAAACTAATAATAATCATAATAATAATAATAATAATAATTAAGACTAGCCAGTGACAGAAAAATAAGAATCATTTTTTTTAAGCCTCCAACACCCAACTTTCAACCCAACGATTGTAAGCCAACTCCATGTTACAATAAAGTCAAGGTTAATTAACAAACAAGAGTGTGTACTTACTACAGTGTATCAGGAGGACCAATTATTAGCACCTCCCACCTGTAGAGGTCATTATCATCTATAAGTCCTGCAGAGAACCCTTCAACTGGATTTTTATTCAGTTCTGAAATAAAGAAAAAGAATAAAAGAACATTAATTAAACATAATTAAAATTAATCATCAGTATATTACAATTTAACTCAGAATGGTCCAAGTATGTCTGATCACTGACATTATACATTAAAAGAAAACTGGTTAAACGTCTATAAGCATTGGATCTGCTCCATGAAAACAGCAAGGCCAAGCTGAATATTTGCATCCAACCCCCAATAAAGCAAATACAACAATAACATAACCTCTAACTTTAAGCCAGTGTTTAAAGACAGCACAGAGATTCAGGATCTCTGACAAAACATAATCTCAGTAAATCCCTGTTTTATTCCTGTGAGAAAAACAACAAGCTCTGGACAGGCCTGAAGCACCAAGGAGGGAGGTTGCTTTTCACACTGATCTATGACCACTTTCCTCAGTCCAAGTCCTAAACATAGCCGCTAATGGAAAGTACAGACCTGATTTCAGATCAGCGTGAACAAGCTCGAGTTCCTGTGTGTGGCCGAGCTCCAGCTTAAGTGGCACAGGATTGGACTCGCTGTGTAAATCTGTGTGCTCATGTGGTCTCTGGCTGTCCATATGAGTTATGAGGATCAGTCTGGCATTGACTACTGCATGTGTTCTCATCTTATGAAGAGCAGGCATTAGAAAGAGGAGGGCTGAACGGACGAAAACATGTTTATGAAATAACTGGCTCCCTGTTGTGTTGGCTTTTTGTGAGTCTGTGAATCACAAAAGCTTTCTGGCCTTGGCCTAAGAAGCAAAACGGTCTGGAAGAAATATGACAGCTAATTAATAATTTATCAAAGGGGCTGTTGGGACAACTGGGAAAATTTTCCTCAAAGAGTCCAGCACAATCCTTTAGGCTATGTTCAGATTGCCAGCTTAAATCCAGTTTTTTGGCATATCTACTTTGAATCCAGATTAATTTCCAAAAGTCTGGACAGCCAGAGACGCCATTTTTTCACTTTTCGTTATCACAGGAAACCATGCTGATCCAGTTGTCATGTCCAGATGTGTCATATATCAGATTACTTGCAAACAGTACAAAAAATACAAACATATCACATGTGAGAAAGAAATCAGATTCTCCTGCAGTCTGAACATAATCTTTGTGTCAAGTAAAGGGTGGGCGATATGTCCCTAAAATAATATTGCGATATTTTAGGGTACTTTTGCAATACATTTGATGTTCTTCATATGACAAAACATAGATTTTTTTTATTATTTATTCCAAGTAGAAACAAAATAATAACATATAAATCTAGGCAAATGTAAAATAATAACAAAATGTTGATTACTTAAATTTTGTTGACTACAAAATTCTTTGTTGACTAATCGTTCATTTCTAACAGTACCACATTACACAAAGTGCTGGGGACAGAAGCGCAATGGGAGATGGGTAAACGGCTCACTCACACAGGTTAACTCAACACTCTCCAAAAGTGCCCAAACACAACAGATTACTAATTTACTCACTAAACATCAGTACTTTCCATGTTTAAACAACATCCATACAATTAATTTGCATTTAAATCTTATGTTCAGCTGTTTCTCTCGTTTCTACAGATGGAGAACATGACAGAAATAATCGCTGACTAATCGAAAAAAAAAAAATCATCAGATTCATCATCATACCAAAATAATTATTAGTTGCAGCCCTAATATTATTGTGTATAACACAATATGGCACAGCTCTAGTGTCAAGACTTCTAAACTAGGCACAATGTCAGGTAAATAACCTGTAGGGAACATCACAATGGCCTTTGACTGTTAAATCCTGCCCAGAGGGCACATGCAGAGTTAGGCAGGTATTTGTCATTCTAAACAATCACAATGGAAAAAGTCAAGCACAGATGAGAACTCAAAAACACAGCTCATGCTGTATTAGCAAAACTCTAGTTTAAGATCAGATCCCATGTCATGACAGCTTTTTAAACCATATCATTAAAACTGCCAAAAAAAAAAACGTGTACAAATAAAACAGCCTAATTATCGCCCCACATGTGCTGCACTTTTATGGTGCAAAATAAACAGCCTTTTGTTTCCTCTGCTGCTCCCTCACTTCTGTATTTGAGTGCACTGAGTACAATTGGGGGGTGAGTAGGGGTTCAAAGAGTTCGCCACACTGGTGTTAGGAGAAAGCAGTCATAACATCATTGATTCCAGTCAGTCAGTTTTTTTGTTAGTGAAGTGAGAGCTCCTGCTTGAAAGGAGGGGTGATGGGGAAGAGCCCGGGGTCTGTGGGGCAATCCACAGCCGGTCCTAAGGTTCCCCTCTCGCTGTGTAGTCTTCAGGCTAGGAAGATATCTGGCAGCAGGCCAAGCCAGGCTTAGGAGGTGCTCACCCTCAGCTGTGAGCATTTGGCAAGGAGCAGTTCTTGCTGCCTGCATGTGTGTGTGTGAGTGTGGAGTAACTGACTATGTGAAAGGGGAGGAGGGGGTGGTACCTTCTTGAGTTTTCTATGCTGTTTTCTACGCTGTTCCTAAAGGGCAGGGGTGTTGTGTTTCATAGCAAACATTACACAACCTTCACTCTTTTCTGCCAAACTGGAATAAAGAATCGAGACTTAGCACTTTTACAAAATATGTATTTTGTAAGCTGATCCACTGATTAGTTTTAGGGGTGGGCTGCTGCAGCACACATGGGGCCCCCCTCCTCTCAAGTGCAATGGTGGCAAGCTCTAGAAATACCTTGTTAAGCTGTCACTCATGGATCAGGTTGCCCAATCACTGAGAGAGTGGGACAAAGGAGAGCAGGGGAGAATTTCACAAAGCAGGATTTCTCAGTTAACCAGACAACTTAAGCCTAAACTTTGAGACAGTCCAACAGGAATGACTCTAAGCTCTGCTCTTATTGGACAGGCTGGGCTTTGGGCTTAAGTTACCTGGTTACACTGTGAAACCTTGCTCCTCTGACTGTAAAGTAAAAGACACAACTTGTGTAGGCACAAAAACTTTACTGTGCCTATTGTCAACATACTCAATGTTAGGCATCAGATACAGATACAGAAAGCCACCCCTAGAACTGAGCTGATGGTGCAATTCAACACAGCTGGTTAAGTACAGAGGGTAACACCATGTTTTATCAATACGAGTCCTGATCTTATTAAGAATGCAGGCTCAGCACTACTATGAGCAGAAAAGATTTTGTATTTTGTAATTTGATCCACTGATTTGGTCACAGTTTTGGGGTGGGCTGCTGCTGTGTACATGGGCCCCCCTGCCAGAATGCAATGGTGGCCAGATCTAGAAATACCTTGCCAGCTAAGCTGTCACTCATGGATCAGGTTGCCCAATCACTGCGGGTGTGGGACAAAGGAGAGCAGGGGTATAAAAAGCACAACAAGCATAAATGTTGTTGAGCAAGGATGAAGCACAGCTCAAAAACGTATAAGCCACAAACAATATTGCCTGGTGTAATTTGGCTGGCTCTGGTTTTGTCCAGCAAGAAATTTTAGCCTCAAATGACACCAGAGATTCAAGTCTTAACTCTCAACTATAAGAGTGCTAACTACTAGCAAAACTGTATTTTAGGATTTCTTTGAAATGCAATGTAATTTTGATTAGTCATATTTTACCAAGAATATTTTTAGCCCTGTAATTTTACTTAATTATATTCTAATAGTAAAATTCCACAATATTATATGAATATTATTACTATTCAAATCTCAAATAGATACATCAATAATTAATTAATTTGTAGACATAATTACTAGTCAAACCTAAATTATGGATGTGTTCAATTAATATTTGAACTATTCATTGTACTAGATTAATTCACAGACATGTAGACATTTATAATAGTAATATGAAAGCATCGTAGTTACTATTGTTTTATCGTAAAATGACACCAGTGATTCACTTCTCAACTCTAACTACAAGTTGTCCTGACAACTAGTAAACCGCAAGAGAATTCAGGATCTCTAACCGAGCTTTCGCTAATATAAAGTGCTGTTTTTAATATCAGCTATGAAAAGTATACTAGTATACTAGACATACAGATAATATGAACAAAGACATTATACCAAAGCAAACTGTGTATAATGTAATTGTGATTGGTCATATATATGTTACCATGTTTTTTTTTTATTTTATCTGTAATGATATTTTACTAGTAAAATTCCAGTTACTCTACATTTAGAAATGAACAATATTATTAATAGTGAAAAATCACACTGTACATATCTTAATGTTTATTATAGATATAATTAAATCTAAATTTAGCATTTGTACTAGTCAGGACTCATTTTCATTGGTGTGTGGACAGCTATAGTAGCTATAGTACTTAGTACAATATAGTTACTATACCGTGTACTAGTAGAGCATGCCTGCCACAATAATTACATTATCGACTTAAATACCCATAAATGTAAATGAGCCAGTATGTCAACAATAAAACACTAGTTTTGTTTTATATGCCTATTTATATAAGGCATAGGCCTTTAGTTATGTCTGAATGAGACATCCCAAAGTTTTTTAGCGATAAAAACATTTTAAAAATGTTGACTTTATAAAGAGCGACTACATTCTTTTTAGCATATTTAAAAATGTTGCACTGCAGATCGAATGTCTGGATTATTCTTAAGAATTAAAAGTTACAGCAGTATAGCGGTACTTTTATGCTATAAAATTATCGGTAACACTTTACTTGGATGGTCCATTTGATGGCCTTATTGATGCTTAACTGACATTCAACTAACATTTTACTGCATGTCTATCAAATGCAATTCAACTGAAAGGTGAAAGTAAATGATTCTCAATTAAATGTAACCCTACATCCAACTCTAACCCAAACTGTAGTCTTAACATTAGGCCTGATTAATGGTTAAGTTTAGGGTTAGGTTTTATTTTGAATCATTTTCTTTCGACATTGGGTTAAGTTGCTTTTAATACACATTCATTTGAATGTTAGTTGAATATCAGTTGAGCACCAATGAGGCCATAAAAATGGACCATACAAGTAAAGTGTCACCAATGATCATATTAGTGGAATAAAATGGTCTTAAATAAATATTGTTTATCTGTTATTTCTGGGACAGTATATCGTCCACACAAAACAATCCTAGTAGAAATAGTTAATAAAGATAATTGTAGGTATCTGTAAATGGAGTTTTTCTAAGAAAAAACGTAAGTAATCAGAGATAATAGAGTGTGACTTTAAAAATGTTGACTTAATAAAGAGCGATTACATTCTTTTTAGGATACTGAAAAAGTGTTGTATTGCAGTTTGAATGACTGAATATTCTTAAGAATTGAAAGTTACAGAGGTACCTGTTCTATTATGCTATTATATTATTGGTAACACTTTACTTGGATGGTCCATTTGATGGTGACATATGAATGAATATTGTTGTGAGTAAACTACATAAAAGAGAAGTGGTGCTGGCAGGTAGGTTAATATGACTAATGTATTTATTGATCAGTAATGGTTTTATTGGTCAATATATCAGTAGATCTGATCTGAAGTCCCCTTTAATAAACAAAAACTGAGTTATGACTTGTAGGTTAGTTAGCTAACTAAGCTAATGCTAATGTGTAATTTTAAGCTAGTTAACTAAAAGGGCTTGTCGTGCAGGTTAGCTAGTTATCTGATCAGAAGCCATCTGGCTGGAGACAGAGGAGACCTCGTTAGCTACTTTAGCTAGCTAGCTAACCAAGTATCCAAGCCTGCTAACGTTAAATGTTAGCCCACTCACTAGCTAGCAAGCTAGCTAACGTAGCTGTTAGCTCTGAGCTGAGAAAAACAAAGGGATTTGATTACCCCACTGCACCAGTTAGACCCCACACAATATGCCGCATATTAAACTAGGCGATTTCGAGCTTAACGCTTCTGTTGCTGCTGGTCCCAACGCTGGGGCAGAACCTGGAACCGATGAGAAAAACAAGGAGAGGTTTGGTAAAGGAATGAAGAAAGGAGAGGAGAGGAAAGACTCGAGGGCCAGATAGCTAGAAGAGGCTTGACAGACGTCAATAGCCAACCAGATATTAGCTGAGCTAGCTAACTAAGCTAGCAAACGTTAGCCAGCAGCTGTTACCGCTGCCGGGTGTTCTGTCGAGTTGTGCTACCCTGTCAAACCGTGCTACCTTAGTGTGTATTTAAACGTAAAAAATGCCAGAAAAAGACCCACATTTGAAAATACTCTTGGTAGGATATTTGAAAAGCCTGAAACAATATATCAGGATACAGTTAATGGTTAAAAGTGAAGTTTTTTTTAGTATTTTAACTACTCACTTATTATTACTTTCATAATTATTATTAATTTAGTGGTGGGCGATATGGCTCTAAAATAATATCACGATATTTCGGGGTATTTTTGTGATAACGATATTCTTGGCGATATAGGAAAACAGAAAAATAATTAATTCATTTCAGGAATATAGTACAATAGTATAACAGCATAATCATAATGTGGCAAAATAAATAATATAGCATAAAATAATATTGCAGAATATTTAATGCATGCATATAAACTGCAAACTAAAACAATTCTACAATAAATACACCTAAAGCTTCAAAGTAAATAATAGACTACTTTTAAGGCAGAACAGCCTTATTATCACGATATGGATTTTTAATATCACGATATTTCTGTGTCATGATATATTGCCCACCCCTAATTATTATTACTAACTGTCACTTAACGTTACACACTTGTAACGCATTTTTAAAAAATGACGAAGAAAGAGGGCTCAGGTTGAATGTACACAAGTAAAATTTAGTAGAACTAGCATAAAACGTAAACTAAATTTGAGTCCGCGCATGCACACTGCTTTTGAGAAGCACATTTTGATGGGTAGCACAACTCGACAGAACACCGGCCGGCTGCTAGCTACGAACAGGCCCGGATTTATGTAGAAACGTCCAGAGATTTAAGCATTTTTAAACGTTTCAAGCCAAACCAAAGGCGAATACGCGTCTACTTCGATCAGAAAGACAACATGTTTTCCCGACCCTTTCTGAGTTCTGCAACCGCGTTTAAACTTATCAGCGTGCGAGAAAACAAAAGGCATGTGAGCAGAGAGACAGAGAGAGAAGCTCCGCAGGGCCGGGAGATGTGGATTAGCTTAGCCAGCGTTAGCTAGCGTCACTCCAGCGCCCAGCTAGCCTAGCCCGCTCCGTTCTCGTCGTCCCCGCTCGGCCACAGGCTTTCGGATTACCTGCCAGCTGTCTCCTGAGCAGCAGCGCGGACTGGGGCTCCGTCATGGCGGTGTGTGCTGTGTGGTGAAGCGCTCGGGTGCTTTACTAAACTAAGCAGAAGGGAAGAAAAGAGCCGCGCTCAATAAATATCGTCGTGTCCGTTTGTCTCCGCTCTAACGTTACTCCGCTCTGCTCAACATTCTGCTCCGCTGTGCGCAGGCGCAGTGCGGCTTCTGAAGCCGAGCGCAGAAGACAGCGTGAGGGCGCCGTGTGGGCGAGGATACTGCGCATGCGCTGAGTTAGATTTATTTTAAGACTAGTGTCTATACATGCAGTACCAGTCAAAAGTTTGGACACACCTATTTCATGTTTTCTTTATTTATTCTTTATCTAATGTAGATTAATACATGAAAAACGATTAGTGGACACATATGAAACGATCCCCTGAACTAAATCAAATTAAATCAAAATTATTTGTAGCTATAGCGCAAATAAAGAATCAGAGAATCAGACAAAACATTGATCATACACTGCCTGACCAAAAAAAAAAAAAAAAACAGTCACCACCTGGATTTAACTAAGCAAATGATGTGGGTTTGATGCTGCAGTTGGTCAGGTCTAGGATCAGCAACAGTGCATACTGAAAGAATGGGGTCAGCTGACTACTTGAATAAACTGAATATAGACCAGATTATTCCATCAATGGATTTTTTCTTCCCTGATGACACAGACATTTTCCAAGATGAAAATGCCAGGATTCATGGGGCTGGAATTGTGAGAGTGGTTTAGGGTAGCATGAGATCATCATGTTCTTAGTCCAGATCTTAACCCCATGGAGAATCTTTGGGATGTGCTGGAGAAGGCTTTGAGCAGCGGTCAGACTCTACCATCATCAATGCTGCAAGATCTTGTTGAAAAATGAATGCAACACTGAATTGAAATAAATCTTTTGACATTGCAGAAGGTTATTGAAACAATACCACAGCGAAAACATGCTGCAATCAGTGCTAAAGGCAGTATATTAGAGCGTGTGTCCTTTTTTGGGTATGCAGTGTACAATACAGAACCCCTAGTGAGCAAAGGAGGCAGAGAAAATCTCCCTTAGAGGACCAAGGTTCAGATATAAAGGGGGGCCATCCTATCACTGGAAGACAATATATAAATGTTAAATAAATATTAAAAAATAAATGTTAAAAAGTGATTATACATCCATATAGGTCTATTATATATAGGTGTATAGCAACACCAGCAATGGAAGCAGTTAGAGTTCATATAAGCTTAAATGTTATCTGTAATGGAGAAGCAAACTGAGATGGTGATTTGTGGTGATTAGGGATGAGCTGGAGCTTCACAGCATAAAGGAAAAGCAGCAACTATTGTTCAGTACCTCCAGGAACTCCTTCAAGACGCTGAGAAAACTATTTCAGGTGTTTCTACCTCATGAAGACACTAAAATTAAAATGTAGTAAACTACATTTAGTAAACTAAAAACACAGAAACACAGCTAACCATATGACTATCAAAAGCATTAAAAGTAAGTTTGTCTTTAGAGAAATTACAGATAAAGCCAGAGAGTGGTGAGAACTGTTTCATACACCTTCAGAAAATTCTTGGAAACTATAGAAAACTGGTATACGAAGAGGTTTGGCTGACCCACATGACAACACCTTTAGCTTAATATTGGAGTCTCAGTCTCAGTTTCAGCAGTGAAGAGAAGAATTAGAGGTCTGACAGGTGAAGTACAGTAATAAAGTTATTGCTAAGATGTACAAGATGCTACAAGGTTGTTAGTGCATCAGTGGAGGAAGAATCCCTGTTAATATTCTTTATTATGTCAGATAAACTAATACTATTATCAGTATTAGAATGTATTAAAGGGCAATATGGACATTAGGTAAGAAAATTGTGACTGAAATAACTATAACTATAAAAAACAAAGCTTATATTTTCACCAATAAAAACCTGGTATAGCTATTCATATATATGTAAATATATTAAAAATAAAATGTTAAATATACCTAAAATTCTGAACTAAGTCTCCTTCTGTCACTGCAGTGATGCAGAATTTTCAATTCTGTTATTATGATGGAGGAATTTACTCTGCTTTGCCACTAGGTGGAGGCTTTTTAATTCAGTCCTTTTATTAAACACTGGTGGCAGTGCAGGGTTTTAATCTGAACAGACAAGACAGTGCAGTTCAGTATCAACAACAAAACATCCAGTACACAACAGTAATGACAATACACACAACACAGAACAATACATGTTCAGGACAAGACAGTGAAGTGCAGCCCTGAGCTGATTAACTGTGCAACGGTACTCTATATAGACAAAAGTATTGGGACACCTGTTCATTAATTGTTTTTTTTTTTTTTTTTCAGAAAATCAGTGGTATTATTGAGCTTTTATTGGGGAGTATGTTTCTATTTAGCAGGAAGGCTTTTTTAAACTATATTTTGGTGCGTTGCTGTGAGCATTTTATTGCATCCAGCAACAAGAGCATAGTGTTAATGAGGCCAGGATGTTGTACATCTGTGTCAGCAATTGGCCCAAATTAAAGTAGCTGAATGCATTAATTAGAAGAGATGTTTACAAACCTTTGGACATATAGTGCATATTGTCGCTGTCCAATGAAATATGTATCTCCAAAATAAGCATTTGGCAGACGCTTTTGTCCAAAGCGACTTACAATAGTGAAGTACAGAAGTAATAGAAGTTAAAGGTAAAACATCTTTAGATTGGGCCCAAAGGAGGTCGAAGTGAAAAAATGGGATAGAGGAGTGAAGGAGGGAAAGAAGGAAATGAGGTTAGTAATTAGTTTGTTAGAGGTGTTACACTGCAAAAAACTAAATCTTAGCAAGTGAACTTTTCTAAATTTAAGGCAATAAAACTTATTTTCTTCTCTGATCAGGTTTTTTGTCTTACTAAGCATTGTAGGTGTTATTTTGCTTATTTTAGTGATAATTATCTTAATCATTCTTACTTAGAACTTGTACCTTATTTAAGTAATTTAAACTCAAAATAATCAAGTTATTCTGATTCTTGTTTCCAAAAACAGTGACTTTTTTGCTTGATTTAGGTGGCAGATGTTTTTGCTTAATATAGATATATTTGTCTTAATTTGCATATATTTTGTCTAGTTTTTGCCAATGGATTTTTGCAGTGTAGGAGAGTAAGTGCTTTGAAGAGCAATGTTTTCATTGTAATACAACTTAAATTCAGTGATTAGTATTGTGTCTCGTGACTTTTGGCTAGAAAGTGCTGCATTGACCTGTGGAATATGTGTGTGTAGGGTCTCTTTCACTGAATGTCAGTGTGTTTTTGCCAGTCACTGCTCTGTGTGCACAGACAATTCTAGCCAGACACTACCGGTCACAATCATTATCCCCTACTGTGCTGCTGTACAATGTGATTTTGAATAGCTACTGTGATGTACCCTTGTTACACTGTCTGTGGATTAATGATTATTAAATAGCCACACAACGTCAGAAACAAAATGTGCCATCCATCTAGTGCCCAGTGTCAACCCTCACTCCAACTCCCATAATTCTCATCGACGTTGGCAGAGCATGCTGGCCAGTGTTTAACCCCACTCACAAGATAACACCTCACAACTTATACACTTCATGATCAACATGATCAACCTGCTATCCCATAACATTTGGCATGCCAGTGTGTATACAGTATTTCAAGATATGAATAGTGCATTTAAGGTGTCTGTATCTTTTGTAACTGCAGTTACTGCAGAATAGCAGCTCGGCTCACACTTAAACATGTATACAATTAACTGTCTGTTTCAACATCAACTGTTGCATAAACACTGTAAATTCTCACACTCTGAAGTGCTATGAGAAAAGAAGGTGGTAACTATAACTGATAAAGTGTGATAGCTTGCTCTTTTTTGGCTGACTAGCAAAACACTTCGTTTATAGAGGAACAGAAGAATATCAGAGGCTTTATAGACTGCTTTGTAGCCATATTTCACAACAGCGACTTCTTTATACCTATAGGTTTATAACAAAACGAGGCACTTACACAATACTGGCCTTTTCAGAGGATGTGAGGAAGTGTCCATTTCCACTTTGAACCACAAAGCTTTAATAGATGTAACATCACAGGTACACAGCAAAAAGGCAAGTGTTAAATTAACTCCCACAGAGTTGATTTTTACTCTTTTTGAGGGTTTATATAGCTCCACACTCTTTGGAGTTAAATCAACACTTATATAATAGTGTTGATAGTTCAACATTTAACACCTTGCCAGAGTTCCTTTCCTTTTTAACCCACGTTTGTATTTCTTTAACTTCTTAAATTGTTACACTTACACTGAAAAGAGTTAAAAAAATTATAAATGAGAAGAAGATTAGTCAATTAGTATGACTTTTTATTATTTAATTATTATTCAGGACAGGTTAGCGTGTAATTTTCCATTGTATTTCTTAGCACATTACCAACACTTTATCACAATTTACTGTACAAACGATGGTAACTTGCTCTTATAGCCTCATGAAAAGGGGTGTCCACAAAAATTTGGACATATAACATATTGTATATTGTTTTCTGCATACTTTAACTTCTGAGATGTAAACAAAAACATTCAGCAAGCTAATGTGAAATGATCCATTTGTGATGTCTATAACAAGAGTATTACAATTTTATTATATGCATTACATTTTTAAAAACATTTTTGTGGAAATGGTTATTAATTAGGTTGTAAATGCTTTAGAAAAATAATTAGCAGTTTCAACACATAAATAGAAAGGGGAGTTGGCCTGTCTTTGTCAAATAATGATTCCACATTCATTTATAATGTCAGAGTGGTCCAGCAGACTAAGGCGCTGCCACAATAATCAGGAGATTGCTGGTTTAAATCCCAGTCATGCAGCTTACCATCAGCTGACGGAGCCCCGAGAGAGCACAATTGGACTTGCTCTCTCTGGGTAGGTAGATGCCGCTCTCTCCCTATATCACTCCAAAGCACAAAACGTCTGTGAGCTGATGTATCAGAACCGAGTCGCAAGTCGCTGTGCTTTCCTCTGAGGGCGCTGTGATGCTACTCGGTAATGCTACATCAGCAGCAGTTCAAAAGAGGCGATGACTGACTTCCTATGTGTCGGAGGAGGCGTGTGCTAGTCTTCACCCTCCTGTTTTTGAGGCATCACGAGGAATCGGGGAAGATTTTGGAGAGAAAAGCGGGACAAAATTAAAAAAATAAATAGACAGAGTGTGGAGCTTCTTTGAGAATGGTGCAAAAATAGCATTTCTTTGCATAGCCACACTGTCTCTAAGCCTGTTGGGAGCATCAGTTAAAAGCACTGAATTTTTAGAATGCTGGGGGGTGAATAGAGGAAGCCTATTTAACAAAAGTTCATGTTATAATGCTTCACTACACCACAAGTCCAATTATTCTCAATAATTGTCACCCGAAACATAATATATGCAAAAAAATGACAAAAAAATCTAAAACTTAAAATGTGAAAGCTGTGATGCTTGGTATTTTAAAAAGAAATTTCCTGTGCTGTGTTGTGTTGTGTTGTGTTGGTCAAACCCCCACAATTAAGGCCCTTTTAAACATCCCACAAATTGAGACCTTTTTTTCAGAACAAAGCATATTCTCTACTGAATATGAATGCTTCACAATTCAAGACTATGTATGAGCTGTGTGCAACTTTAAGCATGCCACTGCATCAGCTAGACGTTGTTCTTCCTGCCCACGCTCTTTGTTTTGAGCTGTGTGATGCGGATAAGCCTCGGTTCTTGGTGAAAGCGGCATGAAAGCTGTGTGAAAGGCCTGGGTGGCCTACAGCTGAGAGTTCGAGCGGGGGGAGGGGGGGGGTTCTGCACTTGGCTTGGTGCGCATATTGCGTCACAAGGAAGAACTGTTTGCAAGCGTGTGACTGAGCCTGGGGTGAGAGAGAAAGAGAGAGAGAGAGAGAGAGAGAGAGAGCGAGCAAGGGGGCAGGGCTCAGCTCTCACTTCATAACCTGGTAGTTTATTGCCATTGCAGGCGTATTTCACTCAGTTCGCCGGTGTGTGCGCACCAATCACAGCCACAGCTCCAAGCCACCAGAGCAGCAGAGGAGATCCCAATGAGGAGGCCGTGGGAACAGAACATGGACTGAAGTGTGGAAGGAACCAGGACTGCATCCAGCATCCAATATAGGTCACCTTACAACCAGAAGCTGAAGGTACCTGTGCATACAGTATATGATGCTTTACTAGCCTGATTTTTGTGTAGGCATTCAGTGCCCACTTTGGTCTTATTTTGGTCATGTTTAAATGGAATGTACTGATAGGAAATGTGATCTAAAGCTGAAATTATCTCTGCATTTCACTCATGACCATCTCCATGTCTCAAAGAGTTCTTGTTTTCTATGCTGAGCCGGACAAAAACAGTCGCAAGGCATTGTGTAGAGTTGTAGAGGAAAAAAAAACACACAGCTTCCACAAGCATGGCATTGTTGCCACTTCTCATTGGCACTCAGGGCCAGGAGTGTCTCCACATTCACACAGAATCTCAATGGTTCGATCAGTGCAAGCAGCCGTGTCAATAACACACAGTAGCCTTGACCTGTTTTTGGGTTTTAAAAGGCACTATTGTGACTGTTTTATGAGAATGTGAGAGTGTTTCTATTACGCCAGTGTTGAGTTACACTGTGCATAAAGCAGGAAATACTAGTTTCTAGATGCAAGATCATTTGAGATGTAATATTAGAATGAGGTTGGTGCATGTTAATCAGGTCTAACCAACAGAGGCAGATCATTTTTAGAAGTGCACCAGAAACTGTGGTATTTAAAGGGGAAGTCCACCAAAATATCCTAAAAAAAAGACATTTTAGCATAAGCCTACAAACCTAGATAAAACACGAGAAACAGTGGCAGTCGAGTGCACATAGAATGTTATAAGAACATTTAGCAAAGTTTTGAAAATGTTCTATAAAGCATAATAATGGTTTGCATTACAATCTTATTAGAACTTTTCTCACATGACTTTTTCAGCTAAATCATGGAAACATTAGAAGTGACAATCCCAAAGCTATGTCATCAGATAAAAAAAAAAAAAAGTTAAATAAAAATGTTCTAAGAGCATTCAGGACATTTGACAGATTAAATGTTCTAAGAATGTTAATTGTATCATTCAAATAACATTCTCCTAACCACAAGTTATGAGCTGAGAGGTAAAGTGGCATTCCATCAAATTATTTTAAAATATTTTTTTAAGTAATTCATTGACACAAACAAACATATTCAGACTGGTTCGGTGAAATAGAATTCATTGTTAGAGATGCTTGGACAAAAAATGAAATGTTTCCCTAGTTTAATAGATGTGTTTCCATAGCAGCCATATATTGGCAATGTAAATAATTCAGTCGGTAAAACCAAACTTATAAAATTAATTGTGAAATTACAGAACTTGCTTACTCTTTTTGTTTCTGCACACCTGGCCCAGACGTGAGTGGTTTTCCAACTTTGTATGAAACATTGTAATTAAAGTAGTATCAAAGTCCACCAACATCTATTCAATTAATGAAAAGTTAATTTTACAATTTTATCCAAAATTCAAAATATTCTTTGCATAATTCAGCAAAAATATTGCATAGGAATTTGTTGTGGAATGACACATTTATAATAATACAGATTTTTGGATATTTTCTGGAAACTTTGTCCAAAAATCTCTGGACAAATAGGTTTTGATAGCACCCAAAAGTTGACAATGTGAAAAATTCATCCAGTAAAACTAAATAGTATGCCAGAAATAGTGATACATAAAAGGAAGCTCCACCAAAATCTCTTCTCTAAAATGTTGAGTAATGTAAAGATTGCAAAGCATTATATTTAACTATAACATATTGTGAAACAGTCTATGGGGGAAAAAAACAGCCACATTTGGTCAAGAAATAAATATTTTTCTAGCTCAGACGTGTTTCAACAGCATTTCCGAGCTGGCAAAGTGAATAACTTGGTAAAACCAGCATAATTCAATAAAGCAAACACATATATGCAGGTTTATTATGAAATGGTGCAACATAGGACAAATGGCAGAGTTAGCACTTCATCCAAAAGTCAGAGGTTTTCCTAGGGTATATGTATTTTTATAGCCCCACTAATTGGCAATATAAAGAACACAGCAAAAGACAGAGATAATACAGCAGAAACAGTGGTATGTAATGGAACATGCCATCAAATTTAATTCAATGATTTGTTTAGCAGAATTCTGTTACGTAAGCAAACACATTGCAAGGAAATATGTTGTGGAATAGTATATTTGAAATAATGCAGATTTTGCTTATTTTTTGGATACTTTGTCCAAAAATCAAATGTTTTTTATCTTACTTAAGTTTTATAGCACCCTTACTTAAGTTTTTTAGCACTCTTCACTTATATTTAAAGTCATTTAATGATGCATTCTAACACAATTAGATTGATTTATTGTGAAACAGTCAATCAGAAAATTAAAATCCCAGCAACATTTGGTCGAAAAATTAAAGATTTTTATAGCATCTCCGAGCTGAGTGTGAATAACTAACATAATTCCATGAAGCAAACAAATATATGCTGGTTTATAAGGAAACTGTGCAACACAGAACAAATGACAGAGTTAACATTTCATCCAAAAGTCAGAGTTTTTTTTTAGTTTATATATATTTAATAGCAGCCACTACATGACAACATGAAGAACTGAGATCAGGAACAGTGGTACATTAAGGAGAAGTCCACCAAATTATATTCATTAAAATTTTACACTTCACACATTCAGAAGTCAAAGGTTTTCTGACTCAATCAGGTGTTTTTTGATAGCAGCACTAAGCTCACACTGTGAATAATTCACTCAGTAAAAGTAGATAATACACCACAAACAGTACTACAAAAAGGGAAACACTGATCAAACATATTACAATGGGATTTGTTGTGAAATGGTGTATTAGTAAAAAAAAAAAGAGCCTCTTGGTTGAGAAATTTTGTGTCACCCACCAGCAGACAATTTGAAAACTTCAGAAAAATACTGAGATAATACAGCAGAAATTGTGGAACATGAAGGGGAAAGGGAACCAAATTCTCTTTTCTGAAATTATAGCATAATTCAGTGATGAAAACAAACCTATTTAGGCTGGTTTATTGTGAAATAAAAATAGTGAAATGAGAATCTGTTACTCTTCTGGGAAAATGGTCAAAAATGAGACCCTTGGTCCAAAAATTTTCCTGACTCAGATGTGTTTTCGTGTCACCCACCACGAAGGGGAAAGGGTACTAAATACTCTTCTCTGAAACCGAAGCGTAAATCAGTGAATAAAATTTATTTATTTAGGCTGATTAATTGTGAAATGAAAATAGTAAAATGAAAATGTGTTATTTTTCTGGCACACCCGGCCAAAAATGAGACCATTGGTCCGGAAATCAAATAATTTTCTGTCTTAGATGTGTTTTTATAACACCCATCAGCTGGCAATTTATAAAACTCAGTAAGAAGATATAATACAGCTCTGGAAAAAAATAAGAGACCACTTAAAAATGATGAGTTTCTTTGAGTTTACCAAATTTAAAACCTCTGAAATAAAATCAAGAGGAAGGTGGATGATCACAAGCACTCAAACCAAACTGAACTGCTTGAATTTTTGCACCAGGAGTGGCCTAAAGTTATCCAAAAGCAGTGTGCAAGACTGGTGGAGGAAAACATGTCAAACTGCATGAAAACTGTGATTAAAAACCAGGGTTATTCCACCAAATATTGATTTCTGGACTCTTAAAAATTTATAAATATGAACTTGTTTTCTTTGCATTATTTGAGGTCTGAAAGCTCTGCATCTTTTTTGTTATTTTCTGCAAAAGAAAATAACAAAATTAGAATTTTCTTCTAAATGAGTTTATAGAAATAAACAACAATGTTAATTTTACTCAAACATTTACCTATAAATAGAAAATCAGAGAAACTGATTCAGAAACTGAAGTGGTCTCGTAATTCTTCTTGATGAAAATTTAGTGTAAATCAGTGATGTAAACGTGTTTGGGTTAATTGTAAAATTCTGTATCATAGAGAAAATTAAACATGTTCACTTATTCCTTTTCATCGAGACTATGGGTCCAAAACATTTCTGAGCTCCAGTGTGTTTTGATAGTACCCAGCAGCTGGCAATGTGAAGAATTCATTCAGTAAATCCAGATTATATCAGAAACAGTGTTATGTAAAGGGGAAATCCACAAACAAATTATGTATTTTGTAATTCAATGACGTAAACAAACATATTCAGATTTGTGTGTTGTGAAATGCTGTGTCAAAAAAAAAAGAGTTTGCTTGCTCTTTTTGTCAGACACCTGGTCTAGGAATTTTCCAGGTTTCCAGTCTTCTGATGTGTTTTAATAGAACCAGCACCTGGCACTGTAAAGAACTCAGTAAAGACACTGAGATAATCTGTTTTTATTTGGGCACTTGGTCCAAAAGTCAAAGGTTTTCCTAGTTCAGATGTGTTGATAACACCCACCAGCTGGTGAACAAACCCTTTATTCTCCCCACTGATAATGCTTCATATATATATATATATATAATGATATATATGCTAAAAATATATTTAAGCCATACGTTGTTTTAAAATAGTACATTTAATATGTTTTTAAGTACATATTTACTTTATAGTTGAAAATATGTATTTTTCCATGTTCTCAACAACATCAACAGATGTTAATTTCAGAGGACAAAAAATGTACGTTAAGATACCATCTAATACTGTTACATGCCTGCAAGGTTAAGTATTCTTTAAAAATATATACTTAAATGCACTTTTCTTTTACAAGGGTTGTCAAATTCTTTGAAACTGACACCAGTAAATCCATAATTCCAGGAAGTCCAGTGGTAGCCTATGTAAACGGCAACGCTACCAAATTATCTTCACTGAAAATGTAGCGTTATTTAGTGGTGCAAGTAAACACACTTAGATTGGTTTGTGAAATGCTGTAGTGTAGAAAAATTGCTAAAACCTGATCAAATGTTTTTCTAGTTCAGATGTGTGTCAGGGATTGCAGCAGGGAGGATGCAAGGTGGACCTAAACGCAGGTAATTTATTTACAAGTTAACAAACATTAAACCAAAACTAAAGTCAAAACAAGATGCATGAACAGACAGGGGGTGGAGCTACAAATTAACACAGATGGGAGCACTGAAGACACGGAAGGGAGAACCATGTGCACATGGCTAGGGCACAAACAAAGGAGAGGAAAAACATGAATGCTGACAAGAGACAGGAAACTGATCTGTCAATGTGTTTTGACAGCACACACCAGCTGGCAATATAAAGAATTCAGTAGAAACAGATAAACATCAAGTGAAAATAAAAGAGAAAATTATGATAAATAGAGATCATCATCTCAGGCTTGAAAACCCCTTTAAACCAAATTCCACCCACACACTTCACAGCTCAAATTTAAAGCAATAGGTAATAGGTGATTGAAAGTTTCAACATGTGGCTGATAGTTCTCAGAAGCACAGCAGAAACAGTGCTATATAAAGGGGAAGTCCACCTTATCTTCTCCTTAAATGTATTGCAACATTCTAAATGCTATTACAAAATTGTTTTCTTAAAACCATGACTTTCAAGCTCCAATTAAGGGAAAATTATTTGCTAATAATTGTAGAAAAAAAACACCCCGCAAATAAATAAGAATGAATATTTCTGAATAAAAACACACCATAACCTTATTCTTCAAACTTATTCTTTTAATCACTGTCAGCTCTTTTTAGTTTTTTAGTTTTTATTTAGTTTTTTAGTTTTTAGTTTTAGTTTTTATATTTATATTTTATTGGTATTGTTATGATCACTAATATTGCTGTTATTAATACACTTATTATTAGTCGTATTAGAATTGTAATGATCATTTTCTTTGTTCAGTACAAAAAAGCTGCTAAGAAAACTAGAATGCTAAAATATGTCTCTTAAAGCGACAGTCTGTAAGTTTTGAGGATTTTGGGGATTTAGAGACCTCTCTGGTGAGAATATGTAATTGCACAGAGCATGTGGTAGATTACTTTTTATGCAGTTTAATCTAAATAAATTCTGTGCTTTTGATGGCAAGCTACATGACGGAGATTCGAACCACCGATTTCCTGATAATAGTGGCAGCACATTTTTCCTCTCTTTTTGCTTAATTTAGAGTAAAATATCCATTCAAAATGCTGTGTAGTCCAAGAAATGGCTAAATCCTTGTCTGTTAGCTGTCACCAACAGAAAATACAGCATGGTGCTACACTTTACCTTCATTCTGTGTCCTGGGTAAAGGGGGAATTCCTATGGATGGGTAACAGTTTTGTACCATTTTTCCTCTGTTAAACATTGATTGTATTTACCTTTAAGAACCTTAACAATCTTATTTTTATGGCTTTATTAGTCAGATGACAAACCTTTGGCTTATACTGTTAGGTGTCCCCGTTTGACTATCCATTGTTTTCACAAATTCTTCTGTTGTTACATAATGAGATTTGCAGACAGATTGAATTTGCTTTTACAATATTATATGATGTGAAATATGTGGACGACTGGTACATAATGCTAGTGATGTTCTTGGTTCACCTGAAGCATGAATAAGACTCATGTGATGTCTTTCTATAGTTATTGTATTGATAATGGAGTTGAGATCAGATCAAATTCTCCCAGGTATCCAGTTCCTCACTCTGCTTTGCTGTTCTGAATAAACAAACCCCTGCTTTGGTTACTGTCGTTTCCATGGCTGGAGACGAGTGGTTTGGTTTGGGTGTCTGTATGTGTCTCTGAAGCACCCAGGTAAATAAGATTAGCTTATTTTAGGATGATCTGATCTAATACAAAAGTAGCTACTACTCATCAAGAGATATTAACAGTGGGTCCATTCAAAATGCTCGTTGTCACCAAGAAAGAATGCAGCATGTGCTACACTTTACCTCTATTCTGTGTTCTGGGTGAAGGGGGAATTCCCATTGGAAGAGTTGCTTTAGGCTGTGGTTTAAACTGCAAAGTGACACAGAGCCGCTGATAAACACGTGTATCTCACTTTCGCTGGATATGTACAGGATACTGTGTAGGTTCGACACATAAGTGTAAATTTGGCTTGATGTTGTGTTTAAATCTCCCTGACCACAAAATCATATTCCGTAAAATATAACTTTTTTTTTTTTTACTTTTAGAGGTCCCCTAAAGGTTACTGGAACATATACTAAATATTTCAATTATTTTTAAGGGCCTCTACAGGCTTCCCTTAAAAGTTTAAATAATTGTAGGGTTGTGAGAATGTAAGGGGAATATTACTAGAACTATAATGCAAACAAACGTTTCATTTCTGTAAAGAAAACTTACCTAGGGGACCAGAAATGAGCCGTTGCCAGAAAGTTTTAGGAACCAAAAGCTAACATTCCCTGAGCTTTCTGGGAACCAACAATTGTTAGCTGGGAAGATACTGTGCTGTTACCACATCTCTCACTTTATAGCTGAAACATTCTACATGTCTTGTTTTCTTCTCTCAAGCTCACCACCACCACCAGCAGCCATGGACAAGGAAACCTCGACCGGGTCAACCCAGCCCAGAGAGAAGCTGCATTTGAGCACGTGCATGAGCGGGAGCCACCGCTACGGCTCCATAGCCAGCCAATCCGATGACAGCGTCTCATCGGCTGCAGAAATCAACATCATCTCCTCCAAACGAGCCTACGTGGCCATAGCTGTTCTCTGCTATGTAAATCTGCTCAACTACATGGACCGCTATACAATCGCAGGTGAGTGGAGCAAACACTGGTACTGGTAGGCAAAGGAAGACAAGACAGTAAGTTCCTGCAAGCACATTATAAATCCACAATTGGTTTGAACTCAAACAAATGAAGTCTGTTTTATGTAAAATTGGATGTTTCTAAACATTACTCAACTATTATAAGTTAGGTGAAAATTCGTGGGCATGTATACATTCAAACGGAGAGCTTTGAGTTGGGTCAACTTATGATAACTGAGTTTAGTCTACACAAATTATTTGCATTTTGAGTGTGTCCTACAGTTTCTGACCCTTACCATCAGTGTGTAGTCATTCCCCCCATGGCTACCTTTGGTAAACTTACCTTCGGTAAACTTTGGTAAACGTAGATAATATACTATGATACTATTAACTGTCTGTCCTCTAAATTAACCTTTTCCAGGCTTACAGTGTGAATATTTATAAAAGAAATATTTAAGTAAACTGGAATTCAAAAGAACATGTTTATTGATTTGCAACATAAATAAACCTACTTTTCTTTTAGGTGTAATAACTTGATGTTTTAATTTATGCTAACTTTTATGCTAACTAAGTTTTCATTTCCCATTACTGCAAAAAATTGAGCAAACCGTTTTCCTTAAAAAAGTTAAGTAAACCCAACATATCTGGTCTTATAGTATAACAAAATATAAAAAAGTTACATCAACTCCTCCTTTGTTATAGCAAGGTAATAACTTGATGTTTTAAGTTATGCTAACTTAATTTTTTTAAACTTTCTTTTAAGCAGTGATGGTATAGTTACTTTGAAAAAGTAATCCGATTACTGATTACTGATTACTCCTTTAAAAAGTAACTTAGTTACTTTATGGATTACTTGATTTTAAAAGTAACTAAGTTACTTTACAAGTTACTTTATTAGTTACTTTCAGCAGCTGCAGACACCACCTCCCGCCGCCTTAACATAAACACTACAACCAGTTTTGCCAATACTCCCTTTATTGTAAAATGCATTTTTAACAGCAACAATTTATCTCTATTAAGTTGAACTATTTCCTAAAAAATATATATATTTTTAATAAAAATAAAAAAAATAACTTAACATATAAAAAAAAATATATATATATATATATATATATATGGTCTTTCTTGATTTTATTAAACATAAATACTTGTTTTTATAAAAAATATATAAAATAAAGAAAGTCTTTTTTGACCTGACATATTTAACACTGTAAAACTGAACATTGAACCTGTTGTTCTCTGCATGGCAGCAAGGAGTGGTTTTATAAAACAGAACCGTGTATATGGTCTAGACCAGGGATCACATATTTGCAGACTGCGGTCCGGGTCCGGACCCAGACGTTGTCCAATACGGACCCATACCGGACCCAACTACTGAGAAAGATTTAATTCTGACAGTGTTCATTTAAAGCACCGGAAATTTGTGGCAGACCGCTGCCCTGGCTAGTGAATTGGGACGCGGCCGCAAAAAAAACGCCTTTATAAAGAGATACTGGCGAAACCCGAGAACTGGCGAAAAACGAAAACGGGCGGAAACTAAAGACACGCCGAGCGCGAGAGAGAGAGACAGGGGAGAAAGCGAGACGCGTGTGATTGGGGAAGAGCGGAGGGGGAATGGGTAAGGGAGCGGTGTGTGTGTGTGTGTGTGTGTGTGGAGGAGATGAGGTGGAGAGAGAGAGAGAGAGAGAGAGAGAGAGAGAGAGAGAGAGTAACGCACAGTGACTTAAATAAGTAACTTAAATCTAATTACTGGATTGGAAATAGTAACGCGTTAGATTACTCGTTACTGAAAAAAGGGTCAGATTAGAGTAACGCGTTACTAAGTAACGCGTTACTGACATCACTGCTTTTAAGGCAACCAGTTTTCACTTTTTTTGTTAAAGTAAATTCAACCTATCCGGGCTTACAGTGCATCTCATCACATCACATGATTTGTTCTTTCTGTTCTACAGGAGTTCTGCTTAGCATCCAGAAATACTTTAACATTAGTGACAGCACGTCCGGCCTACTACAGACAGGTACCCTCAATGCACTCCAAGCACATCAACACCAATTAAACAGTATCTGCTAAACTCAACATCACTTTGCTGCAGAAATTTCAGAGCATCATTGGGAATATGGAATTGTTTTCTGTGTACCGGAACAAGAGACACCCTAAAACTTGTCCTAACTCATTTTGACTGGGCTATTTTGTTTCATGGCTATTAAAAGTACACTAAATCAGCCTTACTAATTATTACTGATTATTGCTGATTATTGCTGATAAATAAAGTGTGAGTACACCCCTCCCATTTCAGCGGATTTCGGAAAGGTTGTCTGTTTGCAGCTTATATAACAGTGTAAATTTATTCTTCCCTCAAAATAATTCAATATGCAGCCATTATTGTCTAAACCATCGGCAACAAATGCGAGTTCTTTGCGATGAGGTGCCATGTTGGAACTTTCAGTGTGAGAGCTGTACTACAAAATTGAACACACCTGCTCCCTGTGCACACCTGAGACCTAGTAACACTAATAAGTCACATGACATTTTGGAGGGAAAATGACAAACAATGCTCAATTTGGACATTTAGGGGTGTAGTATATTAGGGGTGTACTCACTTTTGTTGCCGTTGGTTTTAAATGACATTAATGGCTGTATATTAAGGAGTTATTCTGAGGGAAGAATAAATTAACACTGTTATATAAGCTGCACACAGACTACTTTTTTATTGTGTCAAAGTATCATTTTGTCAGTGTTGTCCAAAGAAAAGATATACTTAGATATCTGCAGAAATGTGAGGTGTGCACTCACTTTTGTGATACACTGTAGTCCCAAAGGGTCCAATCTGTTTTTTATTGGTATATTTTATATATATAGACCAGCAGACCAGCATAGTGTATGTTGCATTTGATTACATTTGCTAGTCACACTGGTTGTCTAGCTTGATCAAGGTTAATTATGCTTGTAGACCAGCTAAACCATTAAACTCTAAAACACACCTGATCAAGAGCAGAGGGACATTTTGAGCAACAAAAGTAGAGAAATACTAAAGGATAAAAGCAGCTTAATTAAGAAATCTGACATGTGAAAGAGTAGCATGTTGTCTAACTAGTGGGCTGGTCAGAAAACAATGAATAGAAAGTAGAAAGCCAGTGCACTTTTTGCAGTTGCCAGTGCACCACCAGCTATCTGGGTGAGAGTTCATTCAAAAAGTCTCACAAAAGAAAATAAAAGAAGCTAAGATAGCTGGCACTACCCCTCCAGCACCGCCTAGTACACCGATTAGTTCAGGGCTAATCCTGCTGTAGAGCTCTGTGGGTAGTTTGTTCACTACGCGCTACACACAAAAAAGGAAGCTAGCATTGTTATCATCACATCTATCATGACACCACTTCCTGTTGACTATTGCAAGGTACGCTGTTCACAGTGGTGCTAGGTTAATGCCTGTCTCATTTTAACCCACTCACTTCCCAGGATGTCTCAACAAATATTTGAGAATGGCTTATTTATTTTAGATCCCAAAATAGAAACACGTTAGATTACTTTTTACTGAAAAAAAATGGTCAGATTAGGGTAATGCATGCATATAGTGCACAAAATGTTAAGATACTGTTGCACCTAGAAGGAATGACCAACAGGTATGAAACTTGGTGGGTAGTCATGCCAGACTGGGAATGGCATTGGGTCATCTACAGCGATGAATATTGCTTTTGTCTTGGTGGAGATGACCAACAAATCTATGTGTCAAGAGGACTGGTGTAATAGTGTGTGGTGCAATTTTGTACTATGCCTGATCACCTTTGGCCATCATTACAGGCACTTCAACAGCCCAACATTGCTTTAATAAGGTCCTGCCACCAGTGGCCCTACTTTTTCTAAATACACACTTTTCTAGTTCACTATTCCGTCAGGATAATGCACTATTCCACACACTGCTGCTGTCTCAAGAGCTTGCCTTAAAAACACAGAAACTATCTATGCCTTGGCCTCTCGCATCGCCCAGATTGAAAATGTATGGAATCCCATTGGATGCTCAATCAACTATCCACCCAACTGCATGAATATTCGAGCTGCATAGGATGGATTATTGCAGGACACCATTAGGAACCTCTACAATCACATGCTGAGATCTCTGGAGTGTTGCATTACACATTAGTTACACATGTATTACGCACTACTCCTGTATCTTTAGCATAAAAAATATAACAAATATAAGAGTTGCACATATCAGATAGTATTGCAATCGGACACTTTCTTCTTTTTTTGCCCATTTTCATATATATGCCTGTACATATATTATATGTCCAAATGTTTGTGGACAACCTTTTTTTTATTTTTATTTCTATTTTTTCACCATTTTCTCGCCAGTTTACACAGTCAATTACCCAACCCACTCATTAGGACTCCCCCTATCACTAGTGATGCCCCAAAACCCGGAGGGGAAGACTAGAACATGCCTCATCTGATACATGTATAGTCAGCCACCGCTTCTTTTCAAACAGCTGCTGATGCTGCCGCCGAGTAGCATCACAGCACACTCGGAGGAAAGCGCAGCGACTCTGTTCCGATACATCAGCTCACAGACACCTTCACCCACATCACCCACCCTTTAAAGCGATGTGGGGAGAGGGCCATCTACTAACCCAGAGAGAGAGAGAGAGAGAGAGCAAGGCCAACTGTGCTCTCTCAGGGCTCCAGTAGCTGATAGCAAGCTACATGAACAGGATTCGAACTGGCGATCACCTGATCATGATGGCACTGCTTAGCCTGCTAGACCACTTGGAGCCCCCAGGACACCCCTTTTAATAAAGTAATTTTATACTTTAGGTTACTTTAAGTTGCACACATTGCTAAATTTCCTTCGGGATCAATAAAGTATCTATCTATCTATCTATCTATCTATCTATCTATCTATCTATCTATCTATCTATCTATCTATCTATCTATCTATCTATCTATCTATCTATCTATCTATCTATCTATCTATCTATCTATCTATCTATCTATCTATCTATCTATAACCAATCTGTTAACACAGATGTGCATATGCACACACACAGCTTATCTAGACCCTGTGGAGACATATTGCCAATAGAATTGGACTCTTAAGAACAGATAAACTCTCTAGAGCAGATAAAGTCCTCAGCAAAGCATTGAGCTATGGAGCAGTGGAATTGTGTTCTTTGAAATGATGGTGCTCCATTCAGAACTTTTAGGATTAACTGTTGAGTTGGGGGTCATGAATGTAATGAAATCCATACAGTTATCTTCCAAAATCTAGTAGAACATCTTCCCTGGACAGCAGAATAAACCCCTTTTTTAAATATCATAAATTTAATTAGAAACAATGAATGAAATGAATGAGCAGGCATCCTAATAAGTAAAATATGTCCATATATGAAATATGTAACTTTCACATGATGCAGCCAAATACTATCATTTCATCTACACATTGAGTGTGATTGGTTTGCTGCTCAACCTTTGGTTGAAGGGTCGATAATCAACCACAGAGCCAGTTTTACAGTCAAACAGCCATCACATCACATGATTTATGATAAGATCTGATGCCAGTCTGACACTGTGTAATGAAAAGTTGACTGTGTGATGGCAGGAATGCCCTCTGATGAATGCATGATGCCACAAAACGAAACTCACTCTTTTACAGTTTTCATCTGCAGTTTCATGCTGTTGGCGCCAGTCTTCGGCTATCTTGGGGACCGCTACAACAGGAAGGTCATCATGGTGGCAGGCATGGTTGTGTGGATTGTCACAACGCTGAGCAGTTCTTTCGTCACAGAATCGGTACTGCAATTCTATTCTTGACAGACTTCTAGTATTTGAGCAAGATTTTGTAACTGTTGCCTTTTGCGTAACTCACACCCTCTGCAGTGTAGAAATCATTTTTAAATAGGGAGTTTCACTGTTAGTCAGAGTGTTTAATTAGTCAGTAACCTCAAGGTTGGCCTTTAAAAAAATAGATAATTTTTTTTTTCTCCCATTTTCCCACCTTTCCCAAAAGCTCCGGGAGTCTCCAGCATATGGATTACAGCTCCCTGACTCCTGCTAATTACATACAATAATTTGAGGTTTTCAGCTGCTTTCAATATACTGAACATCCATAACTTCCTGGGCCTGTAATATCACATTACTCATGTCCTAACCTCTCCTGGAAGCTCTGGGAGTCTCCAGCATATTTATATATGCTGAAAAGAATGTGTTGCATGCCATCCATGTGTTGAGACAGTGTAATATGTGTGTTTCAACTAGAAATATTTAAATTTCAGGAATTATAATACATTATTTATCATTGTAACGCCACAGACGGGAGTCAGACGCTTGCGGTAAAAACAAAACGAGGCTTTATTATAAAGCACGTAAGCTGATAGCGTAGTCAGATAACAGGCGTGGGTCAAAGCCAGAAAAACAACCAACCAAAACATCAGAGCCGAATCACAAACCGAAAACGAAACCATTAACCAGAAGCAGAGTTCAATAAACCAGAAAATCACAATACAAACAGAACAAAAGGATAAGGCAAAAAACGTAGTCGAAAAGAACAAACAAGGGTCATACACGGGTAATACAGACAGGAAAATAACGCTCAGTATATCGCTGGTGAAACAGGGAAAATACCTCGCGAAAAACGAGACAAACAGACAAGTATTTATATCTGAAGTAAATTACCAACACCTGAACACAATCTAGAATTCCGGTGACGTAGACCGCACGAATGAGCCGCGATTGGCTGAGTCCGAACACGTGGTGTTGTCAGGTGCATGCTGGGAGGTGTAGTTCCGGACCGGGGATTGTCCATAGACGGGAACGGCAGAGTCAGAAAAAGGAACTACAGAGTCTGTGGTAGGCGTCACAATCATAAATTATTTGAGTAATATTGTATAAATGAAGTAATTGTAATTAGGTAATATTGTATGCAGAAATATAGTAAAGGTTACCAAAAAAAAAAGATTGATTCAGCTAAAATAAATTAAGTAAAGTTTACTAAAAGAAAGGATTGACTGAAGTTCAGTTCACTTATTTACTCTATGGAACATTTAAGTCTTGAAACTGAGTTAAAGTTACTTAAATTTATCTGAAATTAAATTGACTTAAAAAAAGCAAATGGAGAAAGTTGCGAAACTTTTAAAAGTAAATTTTAGTGTGTTGGGTGTGATGGGAGCAGTGGACACTCTGTTTCGTAACTAACAGCAGTCTGTCACATGTTATTCTAGTACTTCTGGTTGCTGATCGTGCTGCGAGCGTTGGTCGGCACTGGTGAGGCCAGTTATGTCACCATTGCTCCTACTATTATTGGAGACATGTTCACCGGCACCAAGAGAACGCTCATGATCTCCTTCTTCTATATCTTCATCCCTGTAGGAAGGTAAGGGTTTAGCTGGATTTTATACAAATTTACAAATACACTGCCTGGCCAAAAAATAAGTCTCCACCTGGATTTACAGGGGTTGGACAATGAAACCAAAACATCTGGTTTTAGACCACAACAATTTATTGTATCGACGGACAGTTCTGAGAGTTGAGGTGCACATTGAATTCTGCCGTGATTTGATCAGCCGTGGTTTTATGTTTTTTTTTTTTATACAATCCGGGTTAGCACCCGAACATCCCTTTCAGACAGCTTCCTCTTACAGTGTCCACAGTTAATCCTGTTGGATGTGGTTGGTCCTTCTTGGTGGTATGCTGACATTACCCTGGATACCGTGGCTCTTGATACATCACAAAGACTTGCTGTCTTGGTCACAGATGCGCCAGCAAGATGTGCACCAACAATTTGTCCTCTTTTGAACTCTGGTATGTCACCCATAATGTTGTGTGCATTGCAATATTTTGAGCAAAACTGCGCTCTTACCCTGCTAACTGAACCTTCACACTCTGCTCTTACTGGTGCAATGTGCAATTAATGAAGATTGGCCACCAGGCTGATCCAATTTAGCCATGAAACCTCCCACACTAAAATGACAGGTGTTTCAGTTTCATTGTCCAACCCCAGTATGTAAGTAAATGATGTGGGGTTGATGCTGCAAAATCTTGGTGAAAAATTAATGCAACACTGGATTGAAATAAAATCTTGTGACATTGCAGAAGATTATTGAAATAATGCCACAGTGAATGTGTGCTGCAATCAAAGCTAAAGACAATCCAACAATTTTAGAGTGTGTGACCTTTTTTTTGGCCAGGCAGTGTACACCATGTTATTTACTGCCAATTGTTCATTAAACCCCATAATAACACTCATTTTCTTCTTCTGTCCAAACTTAAGTGGTCTTGGCTACATCCTGGGAGCCACAATAGCGAGTGCGACAGGGGATTGGCGCTGGGCCCTCAGGGTAAGACCCTTCTTTTAAACCTTGGGAAGTCAGGACTCAGCTGAATGGTTATGCAAATGAAATGTTTGATTGTGCTGACCTTGTCAAACAGTCAAGCATTGTACTGGCCTTAGATCCCCAACAGCATTGTAGATGTTCTTGGCATCTAAATGCCTTTCAGACCAGCTATGACTCCGTCAGTCTAATCTGTGAAATGAACAGGAATTTTAAACATACTATGAAATGAATAAAGGCCATTTAAAGTTCATTTGAAGCTCTAATAAAGTTCTATATTTAGAGGTGCCAAACTGTATGCACAAGTCTAAATGAGGAGAAATGTAAAATGTTTAAAATGTCTTGTTTGTGCATATACTGCATGTATTTTAAGGAGAACCACCAAATGTAGTTAGTTAGTTACGGACCTGCATGACCCACAGAAACAATACACAGACATATACATGTAGTAAAAATTGCCAAATTGATAAATAGCCTATACAAAATGATTACCATCAAAATGAACCCAGGGAAAATCTAGCAGAGGCATGCTTTTTTTGGGTGGTCTGAATTGTCACAGAATGTACATTACATTACATTACATTTGGCAGACGCTTTTGTCCAAACAATAGTCAAGTATAAAAAAAGTAATAGAAGTTAAAGGTAAAACATCTTTAGATAGGGCTTAAAGGAGGTCAAAGGGAAATAATGGGATAGAGAATGAAGGAGGGGAAGAAGGAAATGAGGTTAGAAGTAGTTAGTGTGTTAGAGGTGTTAGGAGAGTAAGGGCTCTTTGAAGAGCTCTGTCTTCAGGAGTTTCTTAAAGATAGCCATGTACATGGATCAGGGGTCTGTATGACCCACAGGAACAATATATACATAGAACAAACTCTGCTAATAAATAAATAGCCAATATAAAATGATATTTGAAGCTTTCACCATGAGGCATCCATACTGAAGTCCATTTGTCAGTTGTCAGATCCCAAACAGAACCTGTATTCATCACTAAAGATGATACAGTTAAAGTCTGTAACAGTTCTTGCTCATTAAACCACTGTAAACCACTGTGAACAAAGGCAACAGTAGCTCACTGATGGATTTCCTATATGGCGGACAGTTTGTCAAAATGCCCATCTTGCTTCTCTAAGTCAAATGATGTGCCCACTCTAAAAATGAGTTAACTGGGGACATGTAGAGAGCAATCAATAGTCTCTCTCCAAGAGCTACACTACCAAGAAGTAGCCCCTGAGAGCTTTTTCATAGGGTAGCATGACCCAGTCCCTAATCGTTTATATACGGTTATCCTGCCTGAGACATAGCTGCATGCCAATTTTTTTTAGCGATCCAGGGTTCATTACGCTTTTTATCAATAAATGTGTATACAGTTTAGTGGCATGAAAAGTAGTTGTGCCCTACATATTTTTTTTTCTTTTTGCTTTTTTGTAACACTGTTTTTTTTCCCAATTATCAAACATACTTTAATATCAGACAAAGATAAGTTAATAAAAAGGGTAAATATAAACAGATAATTTAATTTAATTAAAAAAAAATAAAAATTAAAAAATTATCCAAACCAGCTCTGTGTATCCAAATCTAGTCCTTTGTAAATAAGTGTTTGTCCCTTAAACCTAATAACTAACTAAAACACTTCACACTTTCACAAAGGGCTAAATTGGTTTGGATAGTTTTTTTCCATGATTGATAGATAGATAGATAGATAGATAGATAGATAGATAGATAGATAGATAGATAGATAGATAGATAGATAGATAGATAGATAGATAGATAGATAGATAGATAGATAGATAGATAGATAGATAGATAGATAGATAGATAGATAGATAGATAGATAGATAGATAGATAGATAGATAGATAGATAGATAGATTATTGATTCCCGAGGGGAAATTCTAGACAAAGGAGACGGAGCTACTGGAACAGGCGCTGGAAATGTCAACATTTTAAAAAGTGCTTTTTATATTTACTCAGGTTATATTTGTATGAAATTAAAGTGTGTTTTATAATCTAAAAAATATAAGTATAACAAAAATATAAAAAAAAAACAAAAGAAATCTGTAAGGGAGCCAATACTTTTACACCTCTCTGTATGTAATACTGAACTTTCAGATCTTGCAGTGAAATACTATCACATAAGCTGGATGTTGGGTGTGAGAGCCAAAACATTTTTTTTTTGTGTTGACAATGAACCACAGAGACAGTTTTACTGTCAACCATTCATCATAGTGAAACTGGAGGTCACATGATGTGTGATAAGATCTGCTTTTATGTCTTATGACTGACAGTGTGTTAGCAAAAGGGAATGCATCAGTGCATCAACTGATGAATACATGCCATTCGTTAATGTTTATACTGTTACAGTTTTTTATTTAGCAGTTTTATGCTGTTGGTGCCAGTGTTTGGGTACACTGGATACATGTTTACACCTGTACTTTGTTAGCAATGCTCATTTGTGATCTGATTATCAGACATGACAGTGCCAGGTGTGAATGGGACCCAATTATTGTATTTTATGTCCATTTTGGCTTTTTAATTGAGCATTTTGATTCAAAGTGTAATGAACAATGATACATCTCTCACAAACTATTATTAATTATATTCAAAAAGATGAATTTGCATTACTTTATTGGCATAAATGGCCTTAAAATGTCAATAATATTGTTTATTTCAACCATTTCTCAGCCAATATATTGTCTATTAAAAAAAAGTTATGGTGACAGGTCTTTTGGACATAATTAGATATAATTACTAACAAAACTGGGTTGGTCTGCAGCTTAACCCCATCCTGGGAGGACTGGGCCTGGTGCTACTGATATTTCTGATCCCCAACCCACCTCGAGGAGCATCTGAAACCCAGGGAGCGACCTGCATGGAGCGCACAACTTACTTGGAAGACATCAAGTACCTCCTCAGGAAGTGGGTAAAATTTAAATGTGTACCAAAGTCAGTGATGGCATAGTTACTTTGAAAAAAAGTTTACCTCATACTGCAAAAAATCTATTTAAATTGAGACATAATGCTTAAATTAAGCAAAAAAACTGCCAGTGGGGTAAGCAAAATTTTCCTATAAAGTATTTTTAAAATAAGCAATGACAATGCCTCAAAATGAGTGAAGTAAGACTCAAATCAGGCAAAATATTTTATTTTCTACCTTAAATTTCTACACAAGATTCAGAATAACTTGACTAGTGACTTTTTGTGTTTATTTTGAATTCAATATACTTAAAATAAGGTGAAAATTCTAAGTAAGATTGAATAAGATAATTATTTCTAAAACAGTCGTACATTTACAATGCTAAGTAAGACAAAAAATTCTTATCAGAGCAATAAAATAAGATTTATTTATTTGAAACTAGACTAATTTCACTTGCTAATATTTTTATTTTTTTTGCAGTGCAGCTACTTTATATAGACAACCAGAGTCTTCTCTAGTCCCAGAAGAAAAGTACTGTCAATACATCACTTTGACATCAATAAGCTATAGAGCAGTGAAACTGTGTTCTCTGGAATGGTGGCGCTCCATCCAATCCTTTTGGGATGAGTTAGGGATGATGATAAGATGGGGTGGTGATCATCCACATTCTGACTCCACCAATGGGCAATCAAATCTTCACAGAAATGCTCCAAAACCTGGTAAAGGGCCTTCCTCACTGGACAGTAGAGACAGATAATCCAAAGTAAACAGGATAAACTCTATTAAATAGCCCTAATTTCAGCAGAAACAATGACTACAATGAGGAGGTGTCACAATACTTTTGTCTATATAGTATAAATCCTATTTGACTCTATTGTCTATTGGAATTACAGTCTGCAGTAATGCAGTTTTCAAGATGCCTGAAACTTATGTAATATGTATCAGCTTCCATTACTTATTAACTATATTTGGGTCAAAGGCATTTGCTTTAATAGGAAGTCAAAATCAATCAGTTCATCTCCAAATAAATAGCAAATTTTCCATTTTAATAAGAACTGTTACTCTGCATACCATTTACTGATAATATTAAGTTAATGTGTATATATTTTGTCTGCTCTCCTGCAGCCGGAGCTTCGTCTGGTCTTCTTTAGGAGTGACTGCCATGGCTTTTGTCACAGGGGCTTTGGCCTTCTGGACACCAACCTTTCTGTCCCGCGCTCGTGTCATACAGGGCCTTACTAATCCCTGCACCAAAGAGCCCTGTGACCCCTCTGATAGGTATGTGCTGGGTCGACCTTTTCCCTACTTTACATACAAAGCACCAGCCATATTTACTGTAGTATTGTATTTTTTTGTAGAACCTTACAAAAGAGCCCATCACAAAGTGATCAAAAATGTAAAGCCTTTGAGAACACGTTCTTATATATATATATATATTTTATATATTTGCTAATACCATATTTTTTGCACTATAAGGTGCATTAAAATCCTTTAATTTTACCAAATATTGTCGGTGTGCCTTATAATCCAGTGCACTTTATGTATAAATTTTACCAGTCAGGTTGTAATGAGCAGTAAAGCACCTCTGCAGAAGTACATTAGCATTATCCGCTATTTCCCCGTTCAGAGGTGAGTATCATTAGCATGTAGCCTGCTGCTAACCCCAGCTAGCCTTCTGGAGCAGCATTAGCATTACCCGCTAACCACGCTAGCTCTTTCGCCATTCAGAGGTGAGTATATCAGACTGTAGCCTGCGTGTTTATCATGTTAAAACAAGCTACATGGGACGAACTCAGTGTAGCGCTGTCGGGAGGCATTATCCTCTAAGCGCTAGCGGTAAGTCGCTAATGCTAATGCTCCAGCCTTAGTGCTGGACAAATTTGGAAATCTAAGCTTACTGTAAATAAACAGAAAAGCTCTATTCACCCAAATTAACAGTTTTCAGGAGAGAAATCTGTGTAGATTTACATTCAGCGCTCATTTGACTTTAAAAGAAAGTCTATTCTTGTTACATTTTGTTTACTTAGTTTAGCTTTACTTAACTTAGTTAGCAACCCCCTACCACCAAAAAAACAGTATTAAACCATTCAGCACATTTTAAAAAGAAAACATACAGCACAAATACTACTCAGCAAAATGCACTCTTTTCTACAGCTTACCAGCTGATTTCAGTTGCTCAGGCTCAAAGAGAGGGCAGATCTATGTTAGCTTTGTGATTGGTCAGGTTTCTGCTAACATCAGCCCTGCCCTTTTATCATACAAGAAGAGTAAAAGTGGTGAAATTCAGCAGTTATTTATTAGACTTTAAAAAAAGATATTCGTAAGAAATACTTTGTACATTTTACATGAAGGAAGCAGAGGAGCCAAATTAACCCTTGATAAACATTATCAAGCTTTGTGTATCTCTTGATACCAGTCTCTACACACTAAGGAAAGTAAGTACAGAGCTTACTTTGTACTTACAGAGTACAAAGCTTGTCGCTGGGGCTGTACCTTCACTTTCAGTGAAAGTCCTTTTTTGTACCCATGGTTTTTGTGCCAGTAAAGATTATAAAGATTATAAACATTATCATCAACTAAATATGGCTCAAAAACTTGATGATCGAAAATGGTCTGGCTTTCAAATAAAAAATGTGCAATTAAAATATGTATTGTTTATTAGTGCAGTGATACAGAATACTGAATGTACTCTTTGGCTGGTTAAATGGTACAAATTTGTACTTATTGCTGTTAGAAATGACTTTGTACTTCAGAGGGAACAAATCTGACCCTGTAAAGACCAATATTAGACCTTTGAGGGTACAATTATGAAGAGTGTACCTTTGAGTACAAAAAAGTACTCATATCGTACCTCTGTTTTTAGAGTGTACAAACTAGCTATGGATATTCTGAAGTAAACAATGAATAACTTAAATGTAAATGTAACCCAATTTGAAATAAACTCGAAATCTAAGTTCCCAGGGGCTTAAATGTTTTTTGGTAAATGTACTATGACTTCATTTTGTATCACTTGTCAACAAGCACTTGGGTACAACTTTCCATTAGGGGGCGCTTATAGTGTTATTTGTATTTACTACAATAGATAAAAGTGATTGCACTCCTTACCTATAAGGGGGAAGCCCAAAAGTAAAAAATCAAACAAACAACACATTCTTGCTGTTTAATAAAGCTTTCTGCCTCCCACTTACTGTTCCCTGTTGTTTTGTTTTCTCCCTCTCTCCTGTCGCAGTTATATTTTTGGGGCTATTACAGTGGTAACAGGCGTCGTTGGGGTTTTCATTGGCACCTACATATCCAGAAGGCTGAGAGACACAGTGGCCAATGCTGATCCACTCATCTGCGCTGTGGGCATGCTCAGCTCCTCTCCATGCTTGTTCATCGCTATTGTTCTGGCATCCACCAGCATTCCTGCCACATATGTAAGCTCACTGAGACACACAAATCCATGATCTCTCATAAAATTGAACAAAAAAACTGTATTTTCTGTCAAATTATCTGTGAATGACAGATGTTGTTTGACATTGGAGATACACTCATCATCAAAAAAAATGTTGGACCCCGAAGGAATCAACTGTAAGGAATGAATTTGGAATGGTCTGTAGTCATGCCAGAATTTCACAAAAAGTCATCTGTAGTGATGAGTTCCACTTTTGTCTTGGTGGAGATGGCCAATGAATCTGTGTGTGGAGATCAATAGTTTGTTGTCATGTAGCATCACATGTCCAGAAGGCCTGGTGTCATGGTATGAGATAATAAAACAACATGCCCAATATGTTTAGCCATTTATTGTTTCTGTTAACCTTTATATTCCTTCCCAATAGCATTGACAACTTCCTTCTGGGTGCAACTATTTTTGTTACTCTTTTTTATTGACAGTGAGAGTATATTGTATAAAGAAGTACTAATTTCCATTTGAAAACATTTCTCACTTAGGCATGCATTGGTATTGGAGAGACTCTGCTTTCTCTAAACTGGGCCATTCTAGCTGACATCCTGCTGGTAAGTGTTTTGAACATCATGATGCCTTATGCCCTGGAAATACCAAGTTACAAAATATTAAAATAAAATATTCCCCTGCATGTTTTTCTTTGCATGTTTAGTGTGTTGTGATTCCAACCAGAAGAGCAACAGCTGAGGCCTTACAGATCATGGTGTGTCATCTTCTGGGTGATGCAGGAAGTCCGTATCTTCTTGGCGCTGTAAGCAAAAAAAACTAAAATACTATTTGTTGAACAATGCACAGCACTGCAGCATATAAAGTACAGCACAACTTTATATCGCATTATGGGAAACACTTACATAATTACACATGGATTACAATATTATTACAATGTAATTATCATAAAAGCTTTTAAGCTAAGTTTCAATTCATCATTATTTACAAATTTACAGCTGATGGTTCAGAACCATAGCTTAGCCTACCGTAGCATATTTTTCAAGACAGGAAGTTTTATGACCCATTTAAGTCTTACTCTGCTTTCTCACTGGAGCAGAGCAACAGAGCAACAAGCAACCAGTCATTTCCTATATAAGAACTTAATTTGTAGCCTTGATTTTGCCTTGAGATTTTCTCAACTTTATTAAAATGAATTATGACAGAGAGAAAGAGATTAAAATGAAGCGTGAAAAAAAGTAGGCGATACCAGATTAGCCACCCTCAGCATGATCAGCCTCGAACACACCCATAGGAGACAAACTAGGGATGGCTAACTGCACCTGACTAACTGTAACTATGGAGAGAAATTAGTGCCAAATTGTAAAACAAACACTACAATGCTGTTATCAGTAGCCCTAGCTGTGGTTAGCAGCAGCGCTAGCCACGATTAGCAGCAGCGCTAGCCATGGTTGACAGCAGCACTAGCCGTGGTTAGGAGCAGCGTTGCCGTGGTTAGCAGTACGTAGCACTAGTAAATGCCGCCCAATAGTGCTACATTAAGAAACACTGAGTGTTCCAGTAAGCCAGGGTTCTCTCAGCTAGCGGTTCTTCCTACGTAGCTTGTTTTAACACGGTAAACACACAGACTACAGTCTGATATACTCACCTCTGAACGGTGAAAGAGATAGCGCTGCAGTTATTAGCTAATGCTAATACTGCTCCAGCCTTGGTGCTGGAGAAACTTAACTAAAACTTACCTTTATAACTCTTATAACTGAAACCAGTCAGAGTTTCTCACACTCGGAACAGTCCGTACCAGCGAGCCCCAGACTACCGCCTGGAGACCGTTACTCTGGACTGATCGCTCCTGGGCTTAAAAGCAGTGTTCATGCTGGACAAAACCTATCGAAGCCCTGGAGTAGCTACACCTGGCTCTGGAAAAAAGGCTAATGTGGAAACGCCACAAGCGTGAGAACCAAGAACATGTTAAAATCTACTCAACTCTGAAAAGTGTGCAGTCGTCTGTAACTGTGTCAGCCTTAATTTATAACGTTACAATATTTATTTCCTCTTATACCCTGTCACGAAACATATTTTCTATGGTTTAAAGTACAGCTATGAGTGCTCACTTCTGCCTGGTTTAGCGCTCGCCCCAATTTTAGTAGTGGGTTCTGATTGGACAGTGATTATATTTAATTTTGGCATGATTTTTGCGCTGCTCCTAGACAAAATGCAATCCTGAACATGATTGCACCACACAGTGGAATACAATGCAGTTGAGCTGATTGCATTTTAAGGTGTTTATGTGCAATTTTGACACACATTCAGTGTTTGGTTTTAAAAAAGTAAATTATGTATATTGTTTTTAATAAAGGGATCAAGTGCAGTAAAATGTAGTGTAATTTTGCATTTAATTTTGGCACATATTCTGCATGTGTTGAAAAGATTTACTTTCAGTCCAAGCTGTCTTTAACATGGCTGGCTTGTGTTTTAGTTTTTAGCATAATTAGCATTGCCTGCTAATTTTCCCAAATTGGCTGTTGTGTTTAGTCTCAAACATAAGACTTAGATGTCTACAGTTTTTAATGTTTGTTTTTCTGTGCAATAAAAGTGTAATTAGCATTTAACAATGAAATTGCATGGTACATTTCTCACTCTGGTTACTTTAATTAGATAATGAATTATGGTTTACATTACAATAAATTACACCCTGGTGAAAAAACATGTACTTAATTTTGCTTAAAATATATTGAGAAATAAGATATTTTGAGATTGATGTATTTACTTAAAATATATTAATAGTACATTATTATTTGGCTTTCATCAAATGTTTGAAAGTAAACTTTGATTATAATTCATAAAAAGTACAACATAGTGTATTTAAATAAATAGATTTCTATGAAGTGCACTTTTAGTTTAATGTAATTCAATTTACTTCTAAAATACTTATTTCCAAACATACTTTTGTACATTTTTAGCAAAGTGTCTTAAAACAACTCTTACAGTAGTTCACTTAAAGTGCAATTTATTACGTTACTTTTTGGAAATTAAATTAAATTACTACTATTCATTTATAAATAGTAGTCATTTATAAATTTGTAACATGCTAAAAATTGTAGTACAGTATATTAAAATATATTTTTATACCCAATGAAGTATACTAGAAGTGTGCTACTTACAAAAGACAGGAACAAAAAGCATATTTGTACTCAAAAAAAAAAAGTAAATATATTTAACATCAACTCTTAGTACATTCCTAATATAGTATAATATCTAATATAATAGTGATACAGTTGTAATAAATGTACTATAATTTTACTGTAAGCATATTTAAAATATGTGGCTACATACATGAAGTAGTTTAAATGTTTAAATGTTACTTAAGTATATTTTAAATAGTTCCATTATACAGTATACTTTAATCTACTTTTTTTTACTAGAGCAAATGCCCTTTTGGTGTAAATCCAGCTATTCAGATTAATTGTTTGTTTAATGCAAGTATTTATTGATTGCAAGATTTAACCAATCAATTTAATGGAGCTTCAATTATGTAATACTTCATATCAAAATCTACCTTTTTAAATAAAAGGAAAAGTAAGCTGTAAAGTGTATCCTGACCTTGTCAGTTGTGTGTGTGTGTGTGTGTCCTGTGTAGATTTCTGATGCTCTGAGTACGGTTAAGCCCGATTCCCCTGACTGGAGGTTCCGCAGTCTGGAGTACAGCGTTCTCCTCTGCCCCTTCATCGGCGTCCTCGGGGGACTCTTCTTCCTCCTGACTGCTCTGTATATCAAAGCAGACAAGAAAGCTGCAGAGATGCTGATGAAAGGTAACAGCAGACTGTGTGATGGGCTGTGAGCTGCATGACTGAGCTGAACTTTTCACTTGCACAGTAAAGTAAAGTGAGTGGCCCAAGGACAGTCAGGATTCAGTTCTGTTCGGTTCAGTTCATATACTGTATAAATTCAGTACAGTACAGTTCAGGACTGGGTTTCCTGAAAGCAACTTAGTGCAATGCTGAATCCTGCTAAGATTATTTACTGAGACTGATTAAGACTTATTTCCATTCAGTTAAATTTAGTGTAGTAGTATACAGATTTGGTCAGATCAGTTTCATATTGTTTCATTATTGTTATGTTGTTTTATTTGGATACCCATAGCTGCTATCGCAATGGCACTCTTACTTTCATACATAACAAATATCAATGGATGGATGGATGGATGGATGAGTAAAGATCAGTACAGGTTAATGGATATGAATGTACTGTAGTTCAGTTCAGTCCATTGTATCCATATGAATTCAGTTCAGTCTACAAAATCCAGCTCATCCGAATTCAGTTTTTATGAATTTAGTTATTTTTGTACAGATCAGGCTCTATATTCTCAATCATCTAGGAATTTCCGGGTCAGTTAAATTGTTAAAAAGTAGATTATTTCTATTCAGTTTGAATAATATGAATATAGTTTGGCTGAATTCCATCCACAAGAATTCCATTCAGTCCATAACATTTCAGTTCAGCTCATATCAGATCAGCTCAGGCGGATTTATGTAAGTTGAGCCCAGTTCCATTCATGTTAAATAATAGGAATTTAGTTTAGTTAATCCATATTAATTCAGTTACTCTGTCCACGACAATCCAGTTGATCTCTATTCAATTCTTATGAAATAGGTTCAGTTTTGTACAGATCAGTTCAGTTTTATTCAATCTGTAAAATGTTTGCACAGATTAAATCAGTCAAAAAAATCCAAATTCAGTTCAGTTATGTCTGTGTGTGTATGTAGTTCAATCCACTACAGTCAAATTAAGATCAATTCAGTTTCAGCTCAGTACAGATCAGTTCATTTTTATTTAATATGTAAGAATTTGGTCCCGTTCAGACAAAATCATATGAATTCAGTTCAGTCATATTACAGTCTTGTTGAGCTGTACTGCCAATAGAATAAGACTCTTTGGAGCAGTTAAACGCATATATGCACCTACCTATCAACAGCATGTCTAATGCCAGGCATGAGCTAGAGCAAACTTGGCTTACGTGAGGTCAATGGTAATTAGAAATCAAACATTTCTGTAAAATATTAAGTAAATATTTTGCATGCAATATAAGTAAATATAAATATAATTGCTGTTTTTTTGTATTATTTATGTTAGTTTGTATGTTTGAGTGCACATAAATACAGCTGCTTCACTCCTTTACTTATTTTAATATAGAAATAATATTATTATTAGTCTAAATTAATATCCACCTGTTGATCCGGCCCTTCACAATTGCCCCAGATCATCATGTACCCTTTGAGGGAATTAATTACCCATCCCTGGGCTAGAGGGGTTGCTGTGGAGCAGTGGAACTGTGTTTTCTGGAATGATGAAGCTCCATCCAATACTTGGAGTAGATAGATAGATAGATAGATAGATAGATAGATAGATAGATAGATAGATAGATAGATAGATAGATAGATAGATAGATAGATAGATAGATAGATAGATAGATAGATAGATAGATAGATAGATAGATAGATAGATAGATAGATAGATAGAACATTCTAAACTGAGGTTTAAAAATATATAAATAAATATATAAATAAATACAAAAACTATACAAAGTCTGAAAGTAATTTAAGTTAGGTGCGTAGGTGAGTAGGAATTATTAACGCTTTTGTTACTTAATGCAAAAAATAAAAAATCATCACAGCAATCCTTCAATCGATGGTAGAGACAGTTACTCCAACAAATGCAGGATTGAATGTTATATTCAGACAGTAGTGCTGGATATTTTAAGTATAAATGAATGAATGAGAGAGAGAGAGAGAGAGAGAGAGAGAGACAGCTTGATATTTGAGACCCAAACATAGAAACACAGCTTCTGTACAAAAGAAAAGAGAGTGAGAGAGAGACGAAGAGAGAAAAATAAGAGAGAGAGAGAGTGTTTGAGAGAGAAAGAGAGAGAGTGTGAGAGAAAGGGTTAAGCATTTCAGAGAAACCGCAGAAGACAATGTGCTCTTTCACACTCCTCTGCCACTCTCTCCTCCACTCCATTCCTCTCCCGGCCTTAAGTAATAGTGCCTAATAGAATTAAACCATTATAAAGTACCCACCCGTCTCAGGCCCTGTGCCCTCATACCACTGAAAACAGCTAAAGCCAGCTGAAAGAGAGAGAAGACGGCTGTGGATAGGGCACAACAGGGCCTTGTGTTTCTTCTACCCTCAATATGAATCCTGATTACAGCGTCCCTTTGATGATTATGTGCTGGACATAATCTGTTCTGCTTGTCAGTTGCTCAGTTGCTGTGTTCTGTCCTGCTGTTTTAAGGAATATCTTGTTCTAGTTGTTGTATACACTACTTGTATGAATATCTTATCGTTTAAACTGTATCATATGCAATCTGTATTATGAAGTTTCTATGTTCTGTATTAATCAGTATATTACTGGATGACTTCTTCAGAAGAGATTTGATGCTAAAGAGTACATACTGTACTAAAACAGTGCATTTCTCCTTACGACCTTTGTGCTACACTCTATCTCTATAAATAGAGCTGTCATAGAACACTTAACTTGTTCACATATATACAGTGCTGGGCACGTTACTTCTCCAAGTACTAGTAACTATAATCCAGAGTTACTCCACTATAAAAGTAACTAGTTACCAGTAAAAGTAACTATTGCGTCACTTTTGTTTTACTCGCCCCGTAACCACCATTTATTTCAACGCCGTATTCCCATCACTGCATATATAGCATGTTAAGCTGTGCAAACCAAACAGATGCATGTAGATGTATAAAAAGCAAACAGGATTAGGAAATAATAAAGAATATAATACAGAAAGAACCGATCAGTACTCAGCAACAGGAGTTGGCAATACTTTGCAAAGAAACAAGGCAAGAGAGCTTAATGAGACAGGTGAGAGTGACTAGTACTCAGGGTGAGAAGGAAGACTGAGAAGGAAGGAGAAAATTATTTTGGAGGATTGGTGAATTAAAAACATGCTGGTGGTAGTAGTGATCTCCAAAGAATCTATTGAGGCAGTAAGAGAGGCTGCAGATGTAAAAGAACCATGTTGGTTATAAATATAAACTTATTATACTGGAGTGAAATTAAAGTGAAATTAAAGTAGCTGAATGCATTGATTAGAAGGAGTGTCCACAAATATTTGGACATGTAGAGTATATCAAAATATCAGTTATTTAAGGTGTTTTTTTCCATGATCTCCAAAAGCCTCTTCTTTACTGTTTGTCTTACAGGACAGACCTCAGCAGAGTCCACCGCAGAGTCCATCGCAGATTCGGCCTGACCCAGCACACACACACACACACACACACATGCACTATTGCAGACTGATACCACTGATACCACTAGGGGGCATTTTAAGCTCCAGGCCTCACATTCAGGCAGTTGTTTATTGCCTTTTTCTACAGTTTTTTAGATTGAATTTTTAATTTATATATGTATTGTTAATAATCACACTTTATTTGTGTGATCCATCTGCTTATGGTCATCAATCACCCACCCACAGACACACACACATACACACAACATACACTCTTTAGTTACATGACTCACACCTTCCACAAGCAGATGCTCTGTTTTCTATGTTTACCACGTTCAGTAACGACAGCAGAATCACCTCCTGATTGAAATCCAGGTACAGTTCTATCATATAGAAAATATGTGGTGATGAGTTTTGACAAATAGTTAGTTTTTTATGTGTAATTTCAGTTTTGCAGGTTAAAATGAATGTATAATATATTTAATACCATTTTTTTCACTTTTAAATAAATTTTTAATACAAAACATTTCTGAGTTTGTGTGTTTTATGCGTAAGGGGCCACAATATTCATAGAGGGGCCAAGTTTTATTTTAAGCTCACAGAGTAAAACATAAAAAATGGATTACATTTTGTGCCAAAAGTTTTACATGAAAAAAAAAATAAAATCTGCAGTCAAAAGTTAAGAATCAAAATGAAAAATGGGTGTTGCAAATACAAAACAGAAAAAATATGTAAAATATACATTTTTAAATATACTTGGGTACTTTATAGTTTTTTTGCAGTTATTTGAAAATTATTTTCACCTGTATTTTACCAGTTTATTTTTTGTGAATTTTTTTTCACAAAAAAAAAACATTTTGCTTCTGTAATATCTTGTTCTGCATTATTTGTTTGCTTCTATATTTATATAATCTGCGATTTTGATTCCAGATTTTATATTTTTGTGTAAAACTTTTGGCACAAAATAAACTCCATAAAAATCTCCTCACCAATTTTAAATGCATTTTTACTGCATAAAATACTAAATACTCTCAAACACACACAGCATGTGAGAGAATCCAGAATTTCATTCATTTTATTTTAATACTGTCTGTTCAAAATCTTTCCTATATAAGCTTTAATCATGTATCCAACTATAATCTGATCATAGGACACGTTGAGTGAAAGGACAAGGGTACTTCAGGGGGCCAATCAGATTTCAGCTGGGGCCAATGCCACTGTGGCCCTGCCTCTAGAACCGCCAGTGTTTTATGTTTTGCATCAACCAATTAAATTCTTGCTGTTAGCCGTCAATCACATTTTGCATTAACCAATTGCAGAGTAGAACTACCTATCCATACTTTTTTGCATCAGCTAATATAAATGTTGTTAGGTTACTTAACACTCATATTTCACAACAGTAACTAAGTCTTTTTAAAGTGCACTTTAAATGCTATGGTTGCATGTCTGCCCTTAACTCTTGTGTTTGCATGCAAAAGTACATGCGAAATACTTAACGCATTTTTCTAATTGTCTTTAAACAATTGGCTTATGCACAAAATGACAGACAGCTCACACTTTTGATTGGCCAATGCAAAAAAAAATATTGAAAATTGATTGATCTCTGTTGTATTATTGGTTAATGCACGAAATGATTAACAGTATCCTCACCCCCATTGGTTCTCCAGGCTGCAGTTACACGTTACTTAAACTTTGACACTAGAGAGGGAATATAAGTGTGATGACAAGGTTTCACCACAAGAGGTCGCCACCACATCACCACGTTAAGACCAACAGCAGCACCTGAAAGCATTTCACTCCCATAAGAAAATAAGCGGAGCTCACACATTCAGATTTGACTCAACATAAACACTGAAATGATTAATCAGCGCTTTTCCCTGCCTGTGGATTAGCAGCTCTGTGCTAATGGCTTTTTAATGATCGCCTGTGCTCTGGGGCAGGGTTTGGCTCATTAGCTCACCTGATAAAGGTAATTAAGAATCTATTCTCTTATTGCCCAAAGTGTTAGATATTAGCACTGGGGCCATCAAGAAACAGTATAGTCTATCCATTAGATATAACATACCCCGTATGGTGTAGATCTGAAGTATCCCAAAAGTATTGGAATGCCTACACATTTCATTGTTAATTGTTCTTTCTGAAATCAAGGAAATTAAGGCGGCAGTCTGTATTATTTTGTTTCTCAACTGAAAGCAGAAGCATTTCTGAGTGGAGAACGAACAAAATATTGTGTTTAATTGGGACCAGTGTGCTGGAACCACCATCCCTGCTAAGCCTAATACTGTATATTCATGCTAAAAACTGGGTGTTGGGTCGCTTTTATTAGGAGTTCTTCTGGCCACGTCACGCATCTTTACGTATTTACGTCACATGTACAGCCTCTAAAAGAAGATCTGGATCAGTTTTACTGAATGCGAGCAGCTGGTGGAGCAATGGAGACTTCAGAAGGGGAAACTTAGAGCTCAGTAACTCATTTATCCAGAGTGAAAACAAAGAAACGAAGGAGTGAAGTTTCTGACTGAGCACACTCTCTGTCTCTCTCTCTGACTGAACATAACCTGGAATCGGATTAATCCACTTTGAAAGGAAACCGCATCACAGCACTTCCACATGCTCGGTGCATTTACCTATTCTCACCAGAGAGGGCCCTAAACCCACCAAATTCCAAAACTTACAAACATCAGCTTTTATCCATCTTTTGTTGGAGTAAGTGTTTCTACTGTCCAGGAAGAGATTTCTTCTAGATTTCAGTGACAACTCTTCCCCAACTGTCCTGTGGGCAGCATCCTGTGAACACTGATGAAAGACCAGAGGTGGAAAAAGTACTGAAAAATTGAAATTAAGTACAAGTACCTTTGCTAAAATTCTACTCAAGTAAAGTACCCTTCTAAAAATCTACTCGAGTAAAAGTAAAAAGTGCTTAATTTAAAATGTAATTTGAGTAAAATTTACATAAAAGGTTACATAAAAAGTTACATAAAAAAGTTACAAGGTATTCTACAGATACCTTGGTGTGCACCTGGATGATAGGCTGCAGAGAGGAGAGCACTGAGCAAGCTGCTGAACATCATGGACAATGTCGACCACCCTCTTCACAGCACCATCACTAGGCAGAGGAGCTCATTCAGCGGCAGACTGCTGTCCCAGTCCTGCTCCACCGACAGACTCCGAAAGTCTTTTGTCCCTCAGGCCATAAGACTGTTTAACTCCTCTCAGCACAGCAAACTGAAGACTCTGTGACACTTTTTCATTCTGGCAATTCTGGCCACACCATGGACACACCCACATCTATGGACACTCTCAGTCTTGCTGAAGCCTATAACACTATTTTTATTTTTACAGTTCTACCCTATTTTGCACTAGTAGTTCATTCACTAGTTCATCCATCTACTGTTTACGTATCTTTTGCACTGCTGAATTTTCTGTATGGCTGACATCAGTTATCCTCACTTTATGCACATCAACTGGTGTTCACTGTCTATTGTTCAACTGCACTACCTCCATTCTACATTACACACACACTAAAGACTGTACTTTTACATTGTACATTCTATTTTTTATTTGATTATATTTATATGTATCTTTATATCTTATCTTTTCGTAACTTTGTGTACTATACATACTATATCTATCTATCTATCTATCTAGTAACTTTTAATGATTTTATATTTACATAAATTAAATATTTTTAATTAATTTTTATTCTACATAATAATTTGGACCTTTCACACAGTATTTGTTCAACCCACCCCATAAAACATTTTCAAGAACAAGTGGCATAGGTTTCTATGATCCATTTTTTCTTTACCGTAATAAACATTGCTAGGAAAATGAAAATGACCTTGAGTAAAAGTAAAATTACCTATTTTAAAAATGACAAATTACTAATAAAATCTACTCAATTACAGTAATGTGAGTAAATGTTATTCATTACTTTTCACCTCTGTGAAAGACTGACAGAGAATGAGCAACAATGTAAACTGTGCAGAAACAAATTCAGAGTTTCTGTCTCTGACGTTACTTTTATCTACAAGGTGGAGGAGCTACAGTAGATAGGAGTAATAGAGTGGAGGACAGTGAATGATTAAACACAGTGTTTAAAAACTCCAGCAGCACTGCTGCTGTATCTGATCCACTCATACCAGCAGCACAACACACACTCATACTTAAACACTGCATACACCACCACCATGCTGATCAGTGCTAATCACTGCAGAGCTGAGAATACTGACCCACCACCTGAAATTATAATAGGTGCTCTGTGGTGGTTTTATTATATTCTGTGAGATCCTGATTACTGAAGAACAGGGAGAAAGTAGCATAATGATAAAGTATACAGAAAAACAGATACAGAACTACAGTTATTGTAATCATACTATAGAACTACAAAGTGCTCCTATATGCCCAGTGGAGCTGATAAGCTGCACACTGATTGTAGAAACAGTGGGGTGGTGTTAATGAAGAGGCTGTTTGGTGTAAACTTGGCACATTCTGTAGAATCTGCAGAATAGAAACTAAACTAGATGGATTCACCTTCAGTCAACAATTCTGCACAGTTTGGACATCTGCTCATTCCTCTGTTATTGGGAACCTATAGCATCTCCAATCCAAGACCTTTATCCTTTTAACCGAATACTGAACTCACTTAAGCTGTCTGTTACAAGTACTGAAACTCTGAGTACTCTTGTGAGTTTGCGTGTATGGAAGAGATTTGTTAATCTGTACCCCTTGGGTGCAAGGTCTATTTACGCTCTTCAGCGATAGTAGTCTGTCAATCATCCAACTCTGCCTGGAGCAGCTGCTTCAAACACACACACACACATTCAATTGTATGCATACACACTAATCCATACAGAAAAGAACACTATTATCCACCACAGACACATATAATACATACAGTTCTCGCTCAGAACATGCATGCTACAGTTAGAGAGTTTAGCTTGCCTTCACATGTACCTGCAGGCCTCAGGCATTACGGATCATAAAGGAAAAATAACTTGCATGATCTGGGACTTGATGGGAGTGACGCACTCTTAAGAAGTAAAGCTGACCCCATAAAGCCAATCTTATATGGTCAAGCCTTCTACTGTATATTTTTTGCGCTATAAATCGCATCTAAAATCCTTTAATTTTCCCAAAAATCAAAAGTGCATCTTATGTATGAATTCCCTTATGTATGATTTTTTAAGAAGCAGTAAAGCCACTCTAAAGTGCTGAAGTACAGGGTTATACTGGAGTTTTAGTTTAGTTCTCCAGCACTGAGCAGCATTAGCATTAACCGCTACCTGCAGTGCTAGCTCTTTTGCTGTTCAGAGGTGAGTATATCAAACTGTAGTCTGTGTGTTTACCAGAGGTGGAAAAAGTACAGATTTTGTAATTAAGTAAAAGTACCTTTACTTTGCTAAAATTCTACTCAAGTAAAAGTAAAAGTACCCATCTAAAAATCTACCCGAGTAAAACTAAAAAAAATACTCAATTTAAAATGTACTTTGAGTAAAAGTTACATAGTTACTTTTAATTATTTGATGTAAAAAAGTAAAAACTAATCATAAGTTAAATTGTTTTTAATGAACTAATATTCTACATAATAATTTGGACCTTTCAGGCAGTATTTGTTCAGACCACCCCAAAAAACATTTTCAAGAACAAGTGGCATAGGTTCCTATGATCCATTTTTTTTCTTTACTGTTAAAAAAATTAAGGTCATATAAGTGACTATAAATTGTATTTTTACAGTTTTACAGGTCATTATTATTTTTTTTAACTTGCCATTGCTCTGCTTTAACTGCTATTTACATGTTTTATTTAACATTCAAGCAGATGATTAAATGATGGTTTAATGATAAAAATACTCACCACCACATGCTTTCTCAGGTTTGATGTGAAAGTTTTGAAAGCTAACAGCTCTGTCCAGCAGGGCACATTTTGTATTCCATGAGGACGTTATTACCTTGTTATTCCACGCGCGAGCATCTGTGCATCGGCTCAGTAACGGAGAGTTTTTCAATGTAGCAAAGTAGATTACTTGTGTCAAAATGTACTTTTTAAAAACTACTTTAAAAATGACAAAACACTCATAAAATCTGCTCAATTACAGTAACTTGAGCAAATGTAATGCATTACTTACCACCTCTGGTGTTTACCATATTAAAACAAGCAACGTGGGATAAAACCGCTAGCTGATAGCGCACAGGGTTACCAGAACATTTAGGGTTCCTCAGTGCAGCACTGTCGGGTGGCGTTTACTAGTGCAAAGCACTGCTGATAACTTAAGCACTGTTGAAAATATTCGAAATTTAAGTTTGCTATAAATAAACAGAAGTGCTTTACTCACCCAAAGGAATAGTTTTCTGGAGAGAAATCTGTATAGATGTTCATTGATAGTGTGCCTTATATTATGATGCGCCTTATAGTCTCTATCACACACAAAATCAACCTAAATCAACACAAAATCAACCACTGTCTGACACTAATCTTTATATGTAAACTAGTAATTGATTTTTTGTTTGTTACTTCGATATATATTAATATTTAAGAACAATAAAGTACAATAGAAGATGATTAAATCAGGCACAATTAATGCTTATCTAACTTTTAAAAAATAAATAAACATATGTATGTATTTATCATTCATCATTAAAAACCTATTACCCTATGCTAATTCCTTATTATTTCAGCAGGGGTCATGCAGCCTTAGTCAAAGATATTTAAGTATTTCTAGTACAGAAGAACATTTTTAATGAATGTTCTTAATTTATTTTCCAGCAAGTCGTGCCAAAGCAGTGACCACAGCTCTCCACTGTATTGCTTTTCTTCCTTTTCCTGTGTTTCTTTGCAGTGAGTCTATCAGAAAAACACAATGCAATTCCCACACTCCCAACCCGCACACACACACACACACACACACACACACACACTTTTTTACGGTGTCAGCCGAAATCAATAGCAGACCAACCTTAATAACAAACCCATTGAAATCAAGCGTAATAACATGCAGTTTGTCCCCCGTTTGCTGCTGTAATGACCTCTACTCTCCTGGGAAGGCTTGACACTAGAATTTAGACCATTGCAGGATTAAGGA